>NW_027468881.1:6604615-6714615 GCF_046254945.1 Alosa pseudoharengus | reverse complement strand
TGTGAGTTTGGTATTATACCTGTGTGGGTTCTGGCACTTGTCCCAGCCCTGCTGTCTGCAGCTGGACCACTCATTTATCTGAATGGGCGAGAGAAAGCAGAAACGCAAGGCAGAGAGAGGGAGCAGATGTGTCCAAGGAGGTGTGCGTGATCCTGGAGACGACTGGAGACAGCAGTGGTTATGGTTTGGGCCAAGACCAATAGTGTGGGATGAAAGTAGATTTATCAGCAGTCTAGATGGACCTGTGTGCACAAACATCAAAATCCTAAATCCAAAATCCTTTAAAATATTAACAAATATGAAATATGTATGTTAAACTGCACCCACAAATTTGATTGACATCCTGGACAGAAGTCCTGGAGTTAATCCCTTGTTTTTAGCCTCTTCTTGGTTAAACTGATAATCCTTAATATCTCTATTCAACAAATTTAGTTTACAGACGTCTTTGTTGATTTGTGTCTACAATACTGTCTGTTTTTGAGCCTATAACCAACAAAAAGATGACATTCTATTGCTTTAATGTGCCTAATGGACCTAATGATGATAAGTGATTAGTCTCATCATCAAAGAACAGCGAAAAGAATAAAGGGACATCAAAGCAAAGGGGTTCTCCTTTCAGCACTAAACTTCTCCACAATAGTTAATATATCTAGCCAGTGACGTATTCTAGCGTTCTTTCTGTAGTTTTCCCCCTCCTTCCTTCAGAGATAGAAACGAGACACCAGGTACCTAGATGAGATCATTCAGGTTTGACAGGCAACAGGATCCTCTTTGTTTGATTACTGGCAGGGTTGAGTCATTTTTTACAACCTGCTGCCTCTTACTGCTTAACAACCTGAATTCTCCCACTGAGGCCTGGTGCCCGACACACAGACAGGACACACAGGGAACAGGCACAGCAGCACAACAGACTGGGTCACATAGACCCAAGTTTATACACTGGAAATTATTTTTTCTTCATGGAACTATCGTATTTTCAGGACTATAAGTCGCACCGGAGTATAAGTCGCACCAGTCAAAAAATGTGTCCTGAAGAGGAAAAAACCATATATATATAAATATATGTGTTGCACCTGAGTCGCAGGACAGGCCAAACTATGAAAAAAAGTGCGACTTATAGTCCGGAAAATACGGTATCTCAATGAAGAATTTACTGAGTTAGTGGCGTTAAACAGCCAGTTTAAAGTACAGGCAGCAAACTATGGCTTCCACGTACTATGATGTAGGTTAAAAATATGATTTAGTGAACGGAATTTGAGAAAAGGAACTTTTTTGAGACTATAACAGAAATTAGATGATTGTATCTCCATTCATGAAATAAGGAATTAAGGGTGGGAACGAGCAGATTTTTTTCTGACACATTCTAAACTCAAAATTATGAAAAACAAATGGCCATCCAAGGAGTATTTCTTGATACTGCTTTATAAGACTGATGCATTTGGACTTTGACAAAGACACTGGTCAAAAACGAGTCTTTCAATAAAGCAGCATTAGGAATTATTAATTCAGTGTGCACATTTTTTATATCAGTTTGATGGAGGATTTATGTGATCCCACAAAAAAAACAGCTTTTTGCACCTGCATCAAGAACTTTAGATAAGATTATATTATAAACCAATCCAATTCCAGTTCAATGCAGCAAACAGCCACCATAACTGGTGATGCTTTTGAGCTCCATGTTGGGGGTCATCTATGTTCTTGCTTAAACAAGGTATGAAGTAGGGCAATTTTTCTGACAGATATTGCAATTGCGATTTGCGATATGATTTTTGAATGTCAATGTCAAAATTCAGTTCAATATTCCAAATGTCTCTTCAAGTTGTGCCACTTCTGATTAGTGAGCTATACTGTCTGTACACAAGGAGGATGACATTAATATATAAAACTATAAATATGACAAGATTAAGTATGCACGATTATTTGTAGCCTTTGTGATTAGATAAATGCATTCAAATTGCTTCTGTGATAATTGTGCAGCCCTAGTATGAAGTCTAAGTGTTGAAGTCATACTCAGCCATGTGACATTGACATATACTCATTCCATTGCTTTTGTCCAAAATGGCTCAATGGTGTTTTAAGCCCCTACCGTCGATTTCAAGGCAGCCCTGCGACCGTCGACTTCAAGGCACCTAACCCTAACCTTAACCCTAACCCTTGCCTTGCAGCGCTGCCTGGAAGACGCCGTTGGGGGCTTAAAACACCAAGTAACTCGAAAATGACACCCAACACACATTGTGTATGTGCAAGCAATAGTAAGATAGATAAAATATACTTTATCCATTCCTAGGGAATTTTGGGGCAGTATAGAGGGCTACCACATGCCCCTTTAGAACAAGTAGGACCATTGTTTCTCTTTTGTTTTTATTTAGCTAAGTTATATTTCTTTTGACCTATATTTTATTTTCTATAAAATATACACATACGGAACAAATAGAACATAACAAGAAAAATATGCAATGACGAAACACTGCAACTGTCACATGATAGTTGGCTGTCCACCAGAATAGGAGCTGAACCCATAACATTTGTATGGTTAGCACCCTGCCCTAAACTGAGCTTCTGTCTTCATGGATAACAGCCAGGTGGTTCCATTAGGGTGATTCCGTGTGTTTTCCTCCTTTCCATCAGCAGCTGCCTCTACAACTGATCTGGGCCAAATGTAGCCCTCGCCTGTCTTAGATCTGGCGTATCTGCTCTGCATTAAGACCAAGTGTTTCGCTAACATCTACTAAGGGTGGAGCTTCATTAAAAGGTCATTTCACTGAGCATAAGTCTAGAGTGGAGGTAAAGGACTTCTAGATAGTCCTGGAATCTGACTTTTTTACCCAGTGTCTGATATGGCTCCTGTTCAAGGTCTCTGATGGCACACTACACACTGGAAAGATCACCACAACTGCAATGGAAAAACAGGCACTTTTGCACCAAGCTTTTCAGTGCTGACAAAGCCCATCTATGTCTTCACGCTTATGGGCCAGGTTAATTTGACAATCCCAAAGACTGAAGAAACACACTGTTTCTACTCACTGCTAAAATCCTATTTGGTGAAAAAGGCACAACTGACTATAAAAAACAGATTCTAAACTATTCAGTCAAATGGGGGAGAACTTCTTGATAACACTTTAGCTGTTCCTGCTGCACACCCTGCCTTTCAATTGAAGGCATCATATCACTATTTACCCAACAAATGTTCCTTAACAACATCTAGAGAGGAAACCGCTAGCCTAAATGTAGGGGGAACAAAAAACTCCAATAGACAGCTTGTTCACTGTAGGCCTACTTCTAAGTTATAAAGAGTAAAAAACACAATCCAATAGGCTATTCCATGGCAGAATGAAAAAAAATTATGTGCTGGACTGTTGTGCTAATTGACATGCAATGCAGATGCAAATAGTCTCGATAACTGCATCAATTTCGCTAG
Organism: Alosa pseudoharengus; assembly: GCF_046254945.1. Lineage (NCBI taxonomy): Eukaryota > Metazoa > Chordata > Actinopteri > Clupeiformes > Clupeidae > Alosa > Alosa pseudoharengus. The sequence continues at coordinate 6,711,197 of NW_027468881.1, read as the reverse complement.
TTTGTCAAAATAATAACCAGATCCTATTCTAGGCTTCGAGCCTATAGCCTATAATTTGTGGTGCTTCTAAAAAAAACCTAAGTTGACTATAGAATGTCTCAGCACCTGAATTAATGATAGCTGACTTGAACTTGAGACTAACAGCAGCTCATCATCAAAAAGGGCTCTGTAACAAAAAGATAGCTCTCCATATTCTCCTTACATCTATTCAGACCGGGGACAGCTGTTGAACTAGGAAAGCGTATGGTGAACAAAAATAGAATTTCCCTGTGATGGCTATCTCACGCCAGTTCCCAGAACGTATCCGCTCGTGCTGCTGGTTCTGTATGTTCTGGCAGGGTATGGAGCCAAATTATGGAGAAGACACTGACTGAGCGCAGCAGAGAAAATACAGACGCTGCCTTAAATGAATTGCAAGGTCAATACTATCGGTAATCTCCATTTATAAACGTCTCCATGAAAAGGGACAGTGTTGCAGAATGATACCGAATGCAATAATAACCTTCACGTGTTCCATACAACCATCGTTGCTACGTGACTTTGGTATTCTCGCTAGCTAGTGGTTCTAGCATGCTGTGTTCCTCTGGGACATTTGCACGACATTTCGATCGGACAGCAGCACGTTGGTGTTATATAATGCAAATAATACTTGTTTTGGAGCATCCGCACGTCGCCGTTATTAATCATAATGCCTGTGGTTTGTTATGAGCGCCTGTCTAATTAAACGAATGCCATATTCTTTCATATAAACGGCATATGATCAGTCACATTTAAGGCGCTGCAATCATTTCGAATTTAAATACATCTGCCGTTATATAATTCCATCACTTTATCAATACATTGGATCCTAATCTGCGATGAAATCTACCATTTCGTGCAAAGGCCGTGAGAGGCTATTGCATCGCCCGCACTTACACACTTGGGTTACATAACAGTGTCTGTTCAGTATGTGTGTGTGACTACCATATTATGGTTCACAGCAGTGACCATTTCGATGCTGTTACAGTAACTGTGTGCGGTTACTTGTAACGCAGCATGTCACACCCGACTGCCAAATGTCCCGTCCTTCACTCAGGCAAATTAAAGATTAAATTTAAGCATAGCCTACTCTAGGCCTACATAAAATGGAGTAGTTTTCTATACTGAGAATATTTCGAGAATTTCATTGAAGCATAATCTCTAGGCTACCAATTGCATACATTCCTACGCATCATGTCTCTTTAGGTTCCAACACTTTATTAAACATGCTATAGCGTAGGCTACCTACTACTCAGCAAACCAGCGGCGGGCTAGTATTATTCCAGGATATTTTCCCAAATTACATTTACTCTGAAATCGATTGTGACCCAGAGTAGGCTATCTGTTTATTTTAGCCAGACTTAACCCAAGACTGTTCGACCTTTGCGATACAGCTAAAGAAGCAACAACAGCAGCAGCAGCAATGACCGTGCTAACAGTCATTTGACTGCCTTAACATGAAACCCAGAAAAATTGACCACACTGCAACCAACATAGGCACTGACATTGATGTACACCCAACAATACATTATGTCGATTTCCTGCCTGCATTAATGTTAACGTGGATATCCCACTGAAATTGTCTGCTAAAACTAACTGCCTCTGAGCTAACGCTGCATTACACCAAAATAAGGTTGAACGCAACACTATGGACCCTCAACAGGCACAGACTTCTAATGTGCCATGACATGACATCTGATTATCCAAAACGTATGCTACAATGGAATGATTGAAGACCGCCTTCTCCGTACAGTAGGCTACCCAAAGGAATGCAATAAACAAACATTTTGACGCGATTTGACTATCCGCAACTGCATGACTACAAGCCTACATAAAACATGAACACACATAAGGACGCTTCACCCTGGGAAGAAAACTGACTCACCATTTGCATCTCTCTCCTCTTTCAGAATAAAATCGCTGTCGACAGAAGACAACCAAGTGAAAAATTGGTTCACTCGGTGTCCTCGCTGTAGTTTAGCGGCGATGAGGTTGTTCGTGCACTGAGGACGAGGGGAAGGAGACGGAGGGCCACAAATGTAAGATACCGCTCTCCCGTCGTTTTCTCCCTGCCTCTCCCCCCCACAGAAGCACCGCGCACACACACATAGACAGCAGGCTATCACTCTTTTGAGAATTTAGGACTCCCCCTAGAGGTGGTGATCACACTACTGTAAATTATTTTTTTATCGATCTGATGTTCCTTAGCCTACTGTAGTTTGTTGTGTAGGAGGATTGGAACACACAAATAAATATTTGATAGGCCTATTTACTATATTAGTATTAATAGTGAGAATTAAGTTTTGTGACTAAATGGACCAGCAGTATTGCAACATTATTGTGTGTGTGTGTGTGTTTGGGGGGGGTGTAGAGGCACACAATACAAAATGTCAGTGTTTTTTAGTGAAAGGGGGTACCAAGAGAGGCTTCCATTGGTCTATCAGTATGAAAAGGGCAGGTGCTGAACCAGAGGCAGACAGTTAGCCCAGGACAATAGGTCTATGAACTTGTGTGTGTGTGTGTGTGTGTGTGTGTGAGAGTGTTATGTATACGCTTTATGTGTGTGAGTTACGTGCTTGCATATAATAATAATATGCCAATAAAGAGATTCCTGTGTAGATATGGCCTAGCTTATGTGACTGTTCTCATGATTTAGAGCAAAAAAGTAGGCTATAGTAGGCCTAAGTAAGTATGTCTAATTGGATTTATGGATATGGGCCTATGATCAAACATAGGCTACACTTCAAATAAATTGGTCCAAACTGGTCTTGACTCTATTCACACAAACCTTAAAGAGCAAATATTGAGAGCATTTGTTTTTCAATAACCTTTGGTCAGCCTTAATTCTTTCACTTCTTACTTTCATCTTCCGCTTCCCAGTGCTTCTTGACCTGACACTGATTTGTAGCACAGCACTTCACAAGGACTAGACGGAGTGTATCTTGGGGTATTATAACTTTCGGCCTGCCTTCTGTATCAAACCACTCAGCACTATTGATAATACAGGTTATAGGTTACAGGTTATCTAAATCAAACAAGGACATATTGTTTTGCACCTTAGTAACATAAACTGCCCTAAGAAACACGTCTTTTAATAGGGGGAGAGTGTTATAGCAACCGAATACAAGCTTAGATAGTTTTATCGATCCAATCATATAGCACTCATAAAGGTGTCAGCTGTTGCCATTGTAAATCTGACGAGTAGCAAAGCCACTTCAACAGATAGAGTTACGTAGAGTACAAGGGTCTGGCTTTTAGGTCATTCAAATCAAATATTTGTTTCACAAGTGTGAATAGCTAGCATGTCATCTGCTATTTGAATGACTAGCCTGGTTAGAATTTGTGTTTCTCAGTCAACAAAACCTGACTTCTATTCTAAAGCCACAAGTGCAGAGAGTGCATAGATTGACTGTGTTTTTATGAGCGAAGTGATGGGTGGGAATGGCCGCTTGAGAGAAAACAAAACTGTCAACTATCGTATAATTGCTGGACCGACTTTCCCACAGTCACAGATGGGAGGCACATGGGCGCTCGCATGTGGAGTGATCTTCCCGAAAACAATCCCCTAAATAGAGCAAATCATGTCCAAATATTCCAGATTGTGGAACACACCCACTTCTTAAATAACAGATGACAGAAAGCCAAGCACAAGAAAAAAAATCAACACAAAATGGTCTTTTTCAGTTTATTTATGTTTAGACTAATCTACTTGGAAGACTCAACATGGTGCGATGTATGATTTGTTTGGACACACTGATAGACTAGATAGACTAGACTAGAGCAGCGAGAGCACCAGTATGGCTGCCGTAGGCCTAAGTGTGATCAAAGATGGCAGTTGGTGAATCGCCACGCCAGCAAAGCAAAAACATTAAAAAGCTTAAAGTAAATATGTCCCTATTTGTCTAATACTCCGCTGACAAATGGATCTGTTCCATGAGCAACAGGTTTTTTTTTCCGTTTTAACACATACAGTGTTGTCCTAAGGTAGGAGCCTGTCCTCCGAGATACTGTGTGATCAGTGCATTTCCCACACCAAGTGAAACAATGGTCTCAGACTCACACAGACACAGCAACAAAAAGGGATGTCTCAAAGTGGGTAAGTTATTCATTGTCCTAACACAGAAAAGGAATAAAATGTATTAACTGTGGTTAAAGTTTAAAAGGAAGCACTGATGACTACTTGTTTTTGACCTTATTGGGTTTTGTCATCACCTCACTTTCTTTGTTCTCTGCAACACGATACAGATACAGACACACACACACACACACACTTAACTGACAGAGCCCTTCACTATTCCCACTGTCAGATCCATTATGTCTTGTGATCAGATGACTTCAGTGTCTAACGATTAACAACTGCCAGCTCCACTCCCACCAGGGTGATTGACAGGCAGCCCATCACAATATGACTGCCCTTATTGACAGGAAGTGCCAATGGCCATTCACACATCATGGGGTGCTTTAAGTGCTGCTTGTTGTGTCTTGTTTCAAGATACATCTTGCTTCATAAAGTTGATTCACAGAGTCACTCTCAGGTCTGACGCATTAAACCGATTATGACATGAATACAATTTTAAATAAGAAAAATAACTAAAAGTGAAAATATATGAAAACAGGTGAATATAAAATAGACCTAATATAATTAAAAGTACATGATTCTAATCCTGTAGATCTTTTGTCAATTTCACCAAATTGCTCCTCACAGTCCTCTTGCTGTTTTTCTGTGTGCGGCTGTGCTCAAAAAACCTCAGGCAGACTCCATGTGCAATATCAACCATTCCACACATTGCATCAGGAGCTCATGAAAGGGAGAAAGAGGAAGAGCTCAAATGTTATCAACCTTTTGCCATAATCACAGACCATACCTTTAAGACGAATTTTGCTTTTAAATTCATATGCAGAGCCCGACTGATATAGGATTTTAAAGGCCGATACCGACTTCCATATTTGTGGATTTAAAAAAACGATAAACGATAAATTGGCCGATATCCTTTTTTAACAAACACAATGTAAAATGTGTTTTAATATTTAGCATATTGAAAAGTTCTGATCAAGGTGGTATACTGTGTAAATAGGCCTAATTATCTGGCATCCTAATGAATGGCTCTTATACAATAAATCATGTTAGGTCTTTCAGGTCTCTTAGGCTTGAACCACAGTGCAACCACAACCCAGCTAGAGAACAGAAGGGACGCCTATTTTTTCCGCTTGACACGAGTGGTTCTGTGCAGAATTACATTGAAAAGACCAGTTGATAGTCATAATTTGTGTTTAAAAGGGGAAGTAGAGGCTACATATGTACTATAATGTAGTAGAAATAGGGTGACCACCAACCAGCAGGGCAGGTTGTGTCTAAAAGTGAGGACAAATTAGCCAAAATGAGGACACCCCTCAATTTCTGGCCATAGGCCTATTCCAATTAGGGAGGGGGGGGGGGGGTCATTCAGCGCCTATGTTAACAGGTTAGAGCAGCGACATTGCCTCCATCATATCTGTGCCTCAGGCGTAGCTCAAATCATGTTGCAACCGCAACTCCGCTAGAGAATAGAAAAGACAATTTTTTTCCGCTTGTTGCAAGTGGTTCTGTGCAGAAATACATTGAAATAGGGTGACCACCACATTCTGAAAAGGAGGACAAACGCCCCAAAAAGGAGTACACAGAGGTCTAGAAATCCTGACCAATGGTCACCCTAAAGCAGGGGTATTCAATTAATCTTCAGCGAGGTCCAGTTACGGAAAATTTCCTCAAGCAAAGGTCCAGAGCATCATAATGTTTAACATGCGTGCTTAGGCTGTGTATGTATGTGTGTGTATATATATCATCACAGTTCATCCATTGCAACTGGATTGATGAAAGGTCACTTAGACCTGTAGGCTACATTGTATTTGGGAAAAGCAAAAGGTATCAGCATAATGTTATATTTTTATTTATTTATTAATTAATAAACAAAAACATCTCTGTCAGTTCCATGCCGTTTTCAACAGCTATCAAAAACAAAGGTCATTTTTGGATGGATGGATTTTTTGTGCATGTTTCTTCTTCTACATAAGATTTTAGTCATCTTTAGTTCATGTGATACTTTATTGTCAATGCACAAATTAAGTAACAGTAGTCTGAAACGAAATGCTGTTCAAACGAAATGCTGTCCAAATGGGCCTTGATGAAATGCGTCGCTAGACTGTTCATACACATTTTAACAGGCCAAAGTTGAAGAGCTGTTGTCCGTTATTGTTCGTGCAAATATAGGCTGATTCATGTTCCCTTGCATTGTGTAACTGAGGTCCATGACTTGTCTGGCTTTCACCAGACCAAGCTCAATCTTTTATGAAATCAAAAAATAAATAGCAGGCAGATCAGGCTGGGTTCACCCAGCCTAGTCCATAGGCGCCCCATATTGTCTAATTTTCCGATTGAGATATCCACGCTCTGGCTATTCTAAATGCAAAAATGCATCAGGGAGTTATGACAAAACTGTAGCTAACAAACTAGATCCTAATAGAAAGCTGTTAGCTTCCCTAAGCTACAGGTAGGCCTATTTACAACATATGCTGGCTGGCGACACAAATAAAATCTCCTTTGGAAACCAATGGCTTACGCCTTACAGTATCAAGCGGACTTAAACTGCCATATCGTGGCGAAAAGTTGTAATAAAATTCACGCAGCTCCATGAGTCAAGGAAAGCGCGAATGAAGTAGCCACTTCTAAATGGGACCCACTACACAGTAGCTTAAGGTGTGTTGCTAAAGCAGCCATAATGAAATGAAGGTGTCATTGTTTGGATACTTCACACACACATGCTTTTTAATCTCACAGACTACAACTACCAAGCTGGAATCAAAGCACATCGATTCCCCTCTCACACCCTGCACGCACTTAAAACAAATAAACAGGTGTCAGTCTCACGCATGTATAGGCAAAACTGTATCAGACCGGCGTAACGTTGGTAAATCTTCCATTGCACAGAATTATTTTTGTACCACGTGCAACAAATGACAGTCGAAAGATACAATTACAGTGCTGCTATCAATTTGCTTGGTATAACCGCATTTATAGTTTTCTACAAATGCAATCAAATTGGCCTTCATCACTCAACCAACGCTAACGGTAACATTATTGTACCAAGGTCCTTATTGATATTATAAGATTAACGTACCTGCAGTAAAAACCAAGCATGTCCGAGAAACATTCTCAGATTTATTTCGGCTTCAAGAAGAAATGGGAATTACATTTCATGTGAACATCGTCCTATCCTTATTAGACGTTCTCTGCGGTAAACTACAGTCCTTGTAGGAAGTGTCCATTGTTTTTCCAACCCACTTTTAACTTACGAAACAAAATTACGTCTCACTGCAATGATGCGCCATCTAGTGGACAAACGACTACGTATTGCCAATACTGGAAATGCAGCCATGATGATGATGATAATGAATATTTGGCTTTCTTTTAATCCTACTGAATTTGTAATTATGTATCGGCAGTTCTAATACCTATAGTATGTGCGTGCCTGTGTGTGTGTGCATGTGTATATGTGTGCACCGCCATCTACAGGCCAATGAGTCAATAAATGTACACATAACCTATTTTTTTAGACCCCCCCATGGATGAAATTCTACGAAACTTGGCATACCCCCAGAGAATGCCAGGTCAATCATACACATAACATTTGGTGCAGTTCTTAACATCTTAACTGAAGATAGGGGCGATTAAAGCAGAATGATATTGCATTTTCATTTTTTACTGGGGGGGGGGTGCAAATCACAAATGAGTGATTATGGGCCAGGTTGATGTGGGCCCTTGAGACCAACATACCATACAATATTCTTCATCCTCAGTGCCACGGTTCAGGTAGTTATTTAGGAAAAACTGCTTTTCTTGCAGTTCGGGGGGCCCAGCACGGGGGGAGTGGCCCCTGGGGACGAAACGAAAATTTTCCGTAAAAGTCTAGTGGGGCTACATACCCACCAAATTACATGTGCACCGGTGTTTCGGTGTCCCGGCTATCGTTGACCAAAAATTCAGTAAGTAGATGACGAAAAAAAAAAAACTTTGACAATCATTATATAACCGCTTCGCTAGCGGCGGTCATAATAAGAGTAGGCTATATTGGGGAGAAAAACTGAGTAGCCTTGGCTATTTTTAAGATCTTAACGTGAACTTAAAATAAAATTTGAGCTGAAACAAGGATGGATATTCTACAGCTGGTTCCTTGAACTCATTAATCAGCAAGTTTAATTTGATTTTTTTTAGTTTTTTTTATGTTGACCCGAAATCCTGGAAACCCAGGAACATCACGTTGTTGGGCAGTGAATGCAGGGTTAACTAGATTGTGGTGGATCAATCATATTGCCTTCTTAAATAGTAAAATATTCTGTGGTCTCAGTTCACTTTTGAATGGGCCTAGCCTTGCTAGGTTAAAATACATGCTTTGTCTAGTAGAGGTGCTTCAAATTGACGCTTTTAAAAATCGCCTCTCAGAATATGTAGAAGAGGTCCAGGGCAATTCCGCGCAAAACTGTCACATCCATATTTAGTTGGCGTTACGGACGTGACAGTTTTGCGTCGTAGGCCTGCATATTCTTTGGCACCTTTGTGTAAAGAGTGTAAAGAGCTATATCATCAGATCAAGAAGCACACACACACACACACAGTAATATGTGCATTGAGAACTACCATTGGTTGAAGTGATATCCCTAAAGGATCAACAAGGGCAGTTCAAAACAGTTGAGTTGTAGTTTTCACAGCACTTTTGCAGATATTTTAACTATGGAGTTACTCCCCTCCATATAGCTACACCCAAAAACATTAACAGAGGGCTTCACCCCCTTCCAAATGCAAGAAGGACCACCACTGTGGCCAGAAATGAGAGACTACCTCGCCTTCTGCCACATCTGTAGCTGGAGAGACAGGAAAAGAGGGGGCTGCGCCCTATAAAGATGACAGATCAAAGCAACAGGCAGCACAAGGGTGGGGTACCAAAGAAGGAGGGCAGCCTATACCTCAGTGTGCATAAAACTGGAATGCTTCACAACCGGAGTGGGCTACATACATAAAGAGGTGGATCGACTAAAGTTTCACACAGATTTGAGGAAGTCATGTGCAAGCAGAGCTTTTAAAAGAAAACATGTCTGTAATCATTATGACTGCTACTAGCACAGCGTGTTTATATAGGTTTTGTCAAAAGTTTTTTATTTTACTTTTTTTCCTGTTTTTGTTTTGTGTGTTTTTTCACAGATGGTTCCCACACTGACGCACCGGGTTGCATTAAACTTGGTGGGCATGTAGTCCTAGCTGATAAGGAATAGAGGCTTCTGACCCTTGGGGGCCAACCCACCTCTGCACTGGCCCACCCAAAAGCCAAGATGGAAAAGATGGAAAAGTCGGGCTCTTCAATCAGCAATTTCTTGTGAAGAGGTGTGAACTGCACAAAATGTGTCATGTAGGGTCACTAGATGGCAACCTCTGGATGCAAGCCAAGTTCCATGCCTAATTTCAATAGCTGCTTGAACCTCACCAATGCATCAGGTGATCACCACATGTAGGCATGTGTGTCTGTGCGTTAAATCAGTTTGTAAGCAGCATATAGTTTGTTCACACAGACACGCATGCATGCACGCATACATACCCACACCCATACAGACACACCGACACACCCACATACTTGTGCAATGTGTATACAGACAAATATTTGGGAGTTGTCCAAGTATTTTGTCTGTTGTTGCAGACTTGTTTTAGTGAAGCACTGCACACAAATCTGTACACACACACACACACACACACACACACACACATACACACGGGCATACACACACAAGCACAAGTTTTTTTTTGGAAAAAACCTACCACAAAGCATCGTGTAATATCATAATGACAGAAGAATACTTGTGCAATGTAAATACAGGCATACATTTAGGTGTCACCAAAGAATACTTTGTCTTTTGTTGCAGACTTGTCTTAGTGAGGTAGTGCACAAACGTTTATGACCTTGTAGTGAATGACAATGAGTGTGGCTTTAGAACACATGCAACATGAACATTTTATGTAACTTACATAAGCAAGCATTTGAGTTTTAACCATTACTGAGCAACCAAGGGGAAAGCATGTAAGACTTGCTGTAAGAAGAGTAACTTAGCACCAGTCATATTACACCGCTATGCAATATCAAGCTTTGTGACAGTGCCATAGAGTGCTGTTGCCAAACCAATGTGTGTGTGTAGTGCACATATGGCTCATCAACAAATTCTATTTGGATCATTTGTCCTGATGATTTACAAGGATACAAGGATGCAAGGAAGTTTATTGTCACATGCATATAGTTACTGGAAGTAAGAAATGCAGTGAAATTATGTCTGGTGTCAGCCTATTTGTGCATTAATGGGGGGGGGGGTAAAAAGTGCAGTAGAAGAGGGGTTTAGTAGATTAAGTGGCAAGGGCTGCATAAAAAAGGTGGGGGAGGATTGGGATTGGGTGGGGGGCACCAACAAGGAGCACCCAAGAGCAATACAAAATTCTTTACCGAGGTAAAGAAAGTTATTTAAAGTAACAAAAATGATGTCAATGTTAGCAAGCAATCTTTTTAAACTGGTATTGGCAACCTTGGAGTTGATGCTTAGTGAGAAGAGGTAGCATACATATCTTTCACATCTTCATATGGAAAACAAGTTGGCACAGAAATTACCTTGTGGACCATTTAAAAAATCACACAGCATGTATATTTTTTATAAAGTCTAGCCATAAACAAAGCAGACCTACTGTATGCCATATAGTCTAAACAATATTTGGAGTTAAATTAACATTGCATCTCAACTACAGTTGCATTATCTATACACCACTATCTCCTATACTCCTACTGATATCCCGGCCAACAAAGAAAAAAAGAAAGGAGATGAATCCAACAGATATGTCAGATGTTATCAATATATTTACCAGTTGAGGGCACTCCAGTTGGCATCCTACTTCCACAATTAGGCTATTATTTAGGCCTAGAATTTTTCTTTTTTAACGTTTTTTTTGTTTTTCTTTCCTCAGGTTTCCTCAAACCTTAGGAACATGTAGCACATTCATTTATTTTGTCCGAGCCATAATGTAAAAAAGCTAGGAAAACAGGTGGGGTTCCCTTCCATTACGATATAGTGTTGATTTTTTGGGAATAAAGGGTAGGCTATCTCTCTCTGTATGTGTGAATGGTTGTGTGTGTGTGCGTGTGTGTGTGTGTATGAGTGTGTGTGTGAGAGAGAGAGAGAGAGAGAGAGAGAGAGAGAGAGATGCGACGCATATTCACACGGCTGCGCGGACTAGCCCTGTGGGCTATTCGCTGCAACAGATACATTGTAGCCTACAGTTTAACCCGAAAACAAAGCGGTTACATCCGTATCAGCCGTTTCTACCGCTGTAATTTTGCTGTGTTGATGTAGACACAAAGCCCCTCTCTTTACCTAAACAAACAGCTCCACTACGTTACATCCGTCTTATTCTGCATATCAATGTATTTCGTATCACCATTTCTTCCAATAATCCATGTACCCGCCTCCCTGCGCTCCCAAATAGATGGTGCAAGTAAAAATGTCCAAATCTTCCGCAGACCCTCTGTCTGGTGTAGAGACCGGCTCCCAGTCACACTATTTTCAGGTAAGGACATTCTTTTTCTCGAGTATGTTGCTACTTTACGACCAAAAATGGTTAATGTCGCGCTAGCCTACTTGTTGTAACGAAGCCGTATAGTTTCCCAACCTACGCCTGTATACGTTATAGTGATTGCAGCAACGATGCAAACTCAGCGGTAAACCAACATGTGATAAGTAACGTTTTGCCATCGCAGTGTTAAAATCTACCAAGAAATATTAGATTTAGAATTACGGAAATAGAAAACATACAGCTGATAGTAAGCTATTTCAGGGTAGATATGTAGCCTATCTTTTTGCGACCCATGATTTCACATTGCAACCAAGGCCTTTTCTCTTGCATTGTGCAATTTCCTCAATTTACTATCCGGGTCTATTAAATATAACACTAAGCAATATGGTCTGTTTTGGTTTGACCACAAGCAATTCAGTGTCAGACAAAGCTGCGACTGTGTTTTTGCTCAAAGAGCTTGCACCCGGAATTAACTGCCACGTTATTAAAACGGCTACTTGTTCGAGAACTCACCTGTAGCCTGCGCCTGAATGGCCTACCATTGCAACACCATACAGGATTAACCGATCGTAGAACATCAAAGAGAGATAATTATTACGAGTAGGTCAATCTGCTGGAAGGAGGTGTAAATTCAGGTAGATTAAGTCGTATGCGGTAGGCCTATATTTAGGCTACTTTTAAAATAGTGACAGAAAAAACCTTGTCACTTTATTAGCTCAGAAATCAACACACTGCGACTGGAACCATATGTTCCCTAACATGTATAATTTTATGAGCCACTAAGCATAACCGTACTTCTTTTCATAACCAAGTGTGCTATAGTCAGGATGTTGAATTCTGAATCAGTTGGTTCTCAATCCCCTCAGTTGCCCAGAAAGTTGCCAAAGCGCAAGAGTCGTTTTAAACGCTCGGATGGCAGCACCTCCTCTGACACCACGTCTAGCTTCATCAAACGACAGGTAAGGCTCTTTTCTCTTCATTACCCGGATGACATGTAATTTTTACTGGCGTGATGACGCGCAGATTTACCCTTTTGTAGCTGACAGAAGGGCCATGGCAAAATGCACAGAGCTGTGATCAAGGTGATAACATGAAAGGGGGGGGGGGGGGGGGTATTAGTCATGCGTGTTTTTGCAAGGCCTACCTGTATGATGTGGCATGGACTTGACATGTCAGGTCAATAAAAACCTAGCCATCTTATTTATTTTACTGGGACATTTGAAGTATGGTCAGGCTCCTTAGATATTATGAAATACATGTTATTATACAGTAACTGAATAATTATGAAGTTATTTATAGCCATTTCTGGGAAACTGATTTTAGTCAGGCCTGGATGTGCTCTTCCATCATCTACGAGGTTGTGTTTTATTTGCGCCAGAAGGCCAACAGAGGGCAGTGTTGTTGTTTGCAGCGCCATGCCCGCACAAAAATATGTTTCAGCCCAGTTTTTTAATTAATGTTTTCAGGTCAGCCAGGCTAGCAGCAGGGAGAGATATTTTGTGTTATTTAAAAAAATCTTGAAAACTGGAGGAAGGATAAGGGGAGAAAAAAATGAGGTTAAGATAAATTGAGGTGGTCTGGAGGTTTCTTATGCACCTCAACTGTCACACACGCATCATCCATATGACATTCACAATTTCTTGTTGGAACGAAAGGGGTAATACTCAGTTTAATACTCATTATTCAGTTTAAAACTGTACATTATTTCCCTTCTCCATTAATTCAGTCTCAAGCCCTTGAAGGTTCTGCCAATGACGGTCTCATGATGCGGTAGTAGCAACTATATGATACATGCCAGGAAAACAAAGACTGTTCTCTCCAACCTTATCCATGAGTATGTCAAATTTCTATTTTTAGATCATATACAATATTCACTAAGCATTCAGTCATTGTCAGTCATTTTATGTCCTCAACCAGTTTTCAGGACAGGGCAGAAGTGTCCAGGCATCCTCGAAACTGCACACGTGTGTGTAGTCAGAGGGAGTGTCTTCCATGTTGTTACTCTTACCATCACCATGGCCATCCAGCATGCAGGAATGGAAAAATGTGTTATTAGAATCAGTGCAAAGCGAGAACAAAGAACAGAATTTTTGATGTCGAACGGGAGGGATATTAATTGTGGTGCTCAGTTGGTCGATGGCAGTTTCAATTTTCCCCCAGAATATTGCAGATGCTGAAATATTCATTAGAGCTATTAGGCCTTCCTCTCCTGCCTATGCAGTTAACTCCTTCAAACAACCTTTCTCTCTCTCTCTGTTTTTTTCTCTCTCCTGCTTGCCTCACACATTGTTTCTGATTGTGTGGGTCATGGTGGAACAACCACCAGATGCTATGTGTTTAGGCTGATCCAAATTTGGATTAGATCTTGGATATACCAGTTCAAAATTTCAAAGGGAAAGGCAAAAGGCAAATCTCTGAATGTTTACAAACATGTTTTCTGGTGTTGATGAACCAGATTTTCTCCAAAACAGGGTCAGATCTGGACCAGTAGCAGTGGATATCTTAGACCAGCGGTTCCCAAACTTTTTCCCCCGTGTACCACCACCTACATCCTGACTCGGCTCACGTACCCCCACCATCCGACACATAAAAACGTAACACATTCTACTGACGCATTCAAGGCGTCATGTTTAATTAGCTGCCCTACATGGTAACAAATAACAAAATCAAAATGTGCAACTGGTCTATGAGCTCTCACACTCACACTAAAAAACAGTGTGGAAAACAACATTATGAAACACAAAGAACAAAGAGAACATAGGCTTAAGATTAAACAAAAAAACATTTGTAACACCTTTCCAACATTGCCCTTCCACCCCTAGTGGAAGCTCGCTTTCCAACATTGCCCTTCCACCCCTAGTGGAAGCTCGCGTACCACCGGTGGTACACATACCACAGTAGACAGTTACAGCTTTATATACTATATATATATATATACACAGCACAGCTATATATAATATATATATATATATATATATATATATATATATATATATATATATATATATATATATATATATATATATATATATATATATATATATTAGGGCTGTCAATCGATTAAAAAAAATTATCTAATTAATTACATACAACATCCCACAATAGCAAAATATTCCAAACCTTAGATACAGTATAAAAACCTCTGCTTCTGCTGCCAAGTGGTTTTAGCCTCGCCTTGGATACTGTAATATCAGATGCGATGTTGATGAAAACATGTAGCCTAACCCTGAAGATCGCAGAGATTAGATACAGTAATTTTCATGGATATTTTGTTCACTGTAAGCAATACTGTACAACTTTTTCTGTTCTATCATACTGTAAACAGTATTTCTGTACCTCCTGTAGTAAACAGTAAAGGGAAAAAAACTGATTTGCTTTTCACTGGAATGCTTTTGAATGTGAATATTACATGTGGACATACAGCTCCCAACCAAGAAATTTAGTGTAAAAAACGGTGGATTGCATGTTTTGCATGCAAATACCCTTTAAACTGAAACATAAAAGTCTATGCCGTTTTTGTAATATCAACAATTAGCCAGTATTTGGAAACCTGGTGTACTTTGATTGACTGCATGTACCTTGTGAAGTGAAAACAAGTGTTATTCTTTGACAGAATAATTTCATTTTGAGTCAGATTTCCAGTGTTTTGGTAAAGTTAGTGTGTGCAGAGAAAGATGTGTTAGTATATATTTAACAAAATGTGTTTTTGAGAAGAAAATTATCCATTTGGCCAATTGTGTTTTGTAGGTGCGAGTCTGTGTTAAGAGTTTAGAAAAAGTATGGGTAAGCGCTTGTTAGCGATTGAAAAAAACTGTAATATATCAAAAGAATGGATGTCCACTTTTGGTCATTTTATCTCTCCTTTCTGTAGTCTATTTTGGTTCTGTTTTGTTTAATCGGCAACATGTACAGTAGACACACATGGGCCTGTGAGAAGGGCTGTCAAAATAACTGATTAATTTCGATTAATTAATTTGAGAAAAAATAACTGATTAAAAAAATTTGTGCAGATTAATAGATTCCGTATGACCTTTGACCCCGAGCCATTCTATTCAGTAAAAAATTAGACTGTAAAATGAAGGAGAGAGAAGAAAATGTGCTGCCTGGATCATTGAATGGAACATTTACTTTTAAAAAATGGCCTGATGGTGTTGATAAAAATAAAGTGTTGAAAATAAATCCTCTGCAATGTCTGCAGCAAGGAATTTGCATATCACCGGAGTTCATCAACTCTATAGTCGCACATCAATGCAAAGAAATAAGTGTTGACATTGAGGGGAGTGTTAATTTATTATGACCGCCGCTAGCGAAGCGGTCATATAGGGATTGTCAAAGTTTTTTTTTTTTTTTTTTTTCTTCCGTCATCTACTTCCTGAAATTTTGGTCAACGATACCCGGGGCACCGAAACACCGGGGCACATGAAATTTGGTGGGTATGTAGCCCCACTAGACTTTTACGGAAAAATTTCGTTTGGTCCCCGGGGGCCACTCCCCCTCCGCGCTGGGCCCCCCGAAACCCAAAAAATAACTACCTGAACCGTGGCACCGAGGATGACGAAAATGTTATGGTATGTTGGTCTCAAGGACCCACATCAACCTAGCCCATAATCACTCATTTATGATTTGCACCCCCCCGGTAAAAAATGAAAATGCAATATCATTCTGCTTTAATCGCCCCTCTCTTCAGTAAAGACGTTCAGAACTGCCCCAAATTGTATGTGTATGATTAACCTGACATTCTCTGGGGGTATGCCAAGTTTCGTAGAATTTCATCCATGGGGGGGGGGTCTAAAAAATTAAGTTATGTGTATATTTAGTGACTGTACACTCATTGGCCTGTAGATGGTGGTGCACACATATACACACGCACACACACAGGCACGTATACCATCAGTATCGGCAATGAGAACGGCCGATACATAATTACAAATTCAGTAGGATTAAAGGAAAACCAAATATTCATCATAATAATAATTTGGCTGCATTTCCAGTATTGGCGTCATGTAGTCGTTTGTCCACTAGATGGCGCATCGTTGCAGTGAGACGTAATTTTGTTGGAAGTTAATCTAAAGTGGGTTGGAAAGACACTATGCTTCCTACAAGGACAAGACTGTAGGCTACAGTAGTTTACCGCAGAGAACGTCTAAGGGTAGGATGATTTCTGCATGACATGTAATTCCCATTTCCTCTTGAAGCCGAAATAAATCTGAGAATGTTTATCGGACATGCTTGTTTTTTACTGCAGGTATAGGCTACGTTAATCCTATCAATAGCATCAATAGCAGAACGTAGGTAAAATAATGTTACCGTTAGCATGGTTGAGTGATGGAGGCCAATTTGATTATTGATGTATTTGTAGAAAACCATAAATGCGTTTATAGGCTACCAAGCAAATCGATAACAGCACTAATTGTATCTTTGAACTGTCATCTCATTTGCTTATGACCATAACCTAGGCTACTAACAGGAGCTAAGTGAGTTAGCCACAACACGTTCGCTACGTGATGGTTTTTTAATGGAAAATATATAGGCTACCTGAAAGATAACCTGTCTATGATGCATCCTAAACACCGCTGGGACATTTCTGCTCAAGTTCTCAAAAAGCATCTGAGTCAACGTTCATTCCCAAACACTACTTCTACACTAGGCTACTTCAATCCTCTATTTTCAAAGGTGATTCAAGTAAGGAAGAGCATGGCTCAAAGTAAAGTAACTGAAACTACATAAATTCGTCAAAGTGAATAATTTGTGTCAACTCGCCGCAATGTAGATTTATTAACGCACCCGTGATTATCTACATCTCCATTTAAACCAGATGTTTTAGAGCGCACGTTGAGATGTATTCAGGGCAGGGCTGTACCTACACATATTTGTTGCACGTGCTACAAAAATCATTCTTTGCGATGGATGATTTAGTACCAATGTTACACCGGTCAGATACAGTTTTGCCTATGGCTATTCCGTGAGACTGAGGCGCTTTTTGTTTGTTCGAAGTGCGTGTTTAGGGTGTGAGAGGGGAGTCGATGTGATTCCAGCTTGGTAGTTAGTCTATGCGATTAAAAAACACGTGTGTGTGAAGTATCCAAACAATGATAACGCTTTCATTATGGCTGCTTTAGCCACAGACCTTGAGCTACTGTACAGTGGGTTGGGTTCCATTTAGAAGTGTCCACTTCATTCGCCCTTTCCGTGATTCGCCAAGAGGTGGCAGCTTGATACTGTAAGGTGTAAGCCATTGGTTCCAAAGGAGATTTTATTTGGGTCGCTAGAATAGCCTAGTGACAAGTGTTGTATAATAGGCCTAGCATAGGGCCTACCTTATATAGCTTATAGTTAACAGTCACGGTTTTGTCATAACTCCCTCTATGCATTTTTGCATTTAGCTCTGAAACCGGGGGGCGAACACGTCGCAGGGGGGGCGCCAGTGCGTGGATATCTCAATCGCAAAATTAAACAATATTTCTATCGGGCGCATACCATGGACTAGGCTGGGTGAAAGTCAAAAGATTGAGCTTAACCATGCACCTCATAGTTGCAAAATGCAAGGGAACATGAATCAGCATATTATTTGCACAAACAATAACGGACAGCTCTTCTATGAAGGTATATTGGGTGCAAAAGTGGCGAGCACATTTAGCTGCAGATTTTGCATGTGCACACTAAAGTCGTAAATGTGTAACAGTAAAGTTGAAGTTGTACATATTTTTTTATATCTTGTTAACACAAAATAGGGGCTACGGGTTCACAAATCCTTTTTACAGGTACACAAATCCTATCCTGTGAGTCACAACTTTCAAGAGTCATGCACTCGACACTTTTGCTCCAAACGTTCCAGCGCAGTTGGTGCGAAACACATTTGCACATCCGTGTTTCATAATCTGAGAACATGCACAACATTCGTGCATTTGTAAACCCAAATGTGAACTAATGCATCCGAAGTTGTGCATCTGTGAAATAATTTCTCATTAATAAAATTCTACAGATCGCTTTGATTTTCTTGCACGACTACAAGTCAATTGATACAAGTGCTCGAATCTGCTTCTACGAGTGACGAGTGACTTTTGCTCCTGGCTAGGTGATATAATAGGAGCAAAAAGATTTGTATGTGTGCACGTCGAGCGAATCGATCGAGAAAACAAGGCGGCCGGATCTGGATCCAGGATCGCGCTCAGACTACCATTGCCTGCTCATAAGGTAAGTAACATGATAATAATATGAAGAAAGTTATCTTGTTTGTTGGTTTACATTATCATGACAGCTATGTTTAGCTTAGCTTACCTGCTTGCTAAATCCTCCAGTGCCAGATCAAGCTAGCTAGCTATCGCTAGATAAATAACTAGTTTTAGAAGTACAGAAATATAACACTGCCCGTCCAAAATCGTTAGGACACATAATCTGACACAATCGTTCAATTTTCGAACACACCGCAACAAATATTTTTTCCTCGCTTTGTGCAAAGAAAAACTATAAATCGTGTGTCCTTCATTGATAAGGAAACATGCTGAGGTTACTTACTTTATGAGCAGGCAATGGTAGTCTGCGCGCGATCCAGGATCCAGATCCGGCCGCCTTGTTTTCTCGATCAATTGCTCGACGTGCACACATACAAATCTTTTTGCTCCTATTATATCACCTAGCCTAGCCAGGAGCAAGCAAGGAGTCAGATTATGTGTCCTAACGATTTTGGACGGGCAGTGTTATATTTCTGTACTTCTAAACTAGTTATTTATCTAGCGATAGCTAGCTAGCTTGATCTGGCACTGGAGGATTTAGCAAGCAGGTAAGCTAAGCTAAACATAGCTGTCATGATAATGTAAACCAACAAACAAGATAACTTTCTTCATATTATTATCATGTTACTTACCTTATGAGCAGGCAATGGTAGTCTGAGAGCGATCCTGGATCCAGATCCGGCCGCCTTGTTTTCTCGATCGATTCGCTCGACGTGCACACATACAGATCTTTTTGCTCCTATTATATCACCTAGCCAGGAGCAAAAGTCACTCGTCACTCGTAGAAGCAGATTCGAGCACTTGTATCAATTGACTTGTAGTCGTGCAAGAAAATCAAAGCGATCTGTAGAATTTTATTAATGAGAAATTATTTCACAGATGCACAACTTCGGATGCATTAGTTCACATTTGGGTTTACAAATGCACGAATGTTGTGCATGTTCTCAGATTATGAAACACGGATGTGCAAATGTGATTCGCACCAACTGCGCTGCAACGTTTGGAGCAAAAGTGTCGAGTGCATGACTCTTGAAAGTTGTGACTCACAGGATAGGATTTGTGTACCTGTAAAAAGGATTTGTGAACCCGTAGCCCCTATTTTGTGTTAACAAGATATAAAAAAATATGTACAACTTCAACTTTACTGTTACACATTTACGACTTTAGTGTGCACATGCAAAATCTGCAGTTAAATGTGCTCGCCACTTTTGCACCCAATATACCTTCATACTCTTCAACTTTGCCCGTTAAAATGTGTATGAACAGTCTCGCAACGCATTTCATGAAGGCCCTTTTGGACATGTCAGTTATTTGCACCACTGGGTAAAACGGCATTTTGTTTTAGACTACTGGTATTTAATTTGTGCATTGACAATAAAGCTGAATATAATTTGAACTAGATGACTAAATTTATGCATATGTAGAAGAAGAAACATTCACAAAAATCCATGACATGACCTCTCTTCTTGATAGCTGTTGAAAACTGCATGGAACTGACAGGGATTGTTTTGTTTAATAATAAATAAATAAATACATTATGCTGCTACCTTCTGCTTTTCCCAAATACAATGTAGCCTACAGGTGTACCTTTCATCAGTCCAGTTGCAATGGATGGACTGTGATGAACAGCCCTACTTGTGATTGTTTAGAGATTTTAAAGGTTTTATAACAATGCTACACATTTTTTGGCCCAGAAACAAATCTATTCACCTTTGCAGCGCCAGTAGGCTACTTTGTGTGCGGAATGTGTGCAAACACACATTCCAAACAAGCATACACAAAAGTTTCAAGAGTGGGGGATGGAGTAGAAGATGGAGACAAATTCATTAATATGATTTATTTTCGCGGAATGGACAGGACTGAGCGGCGGTCATATTTTGTACCGCTATGCGGTACATCTAGTTTTCATTGTGTCCCCTAGGTTATATCTGTGGCCTGAAATGCCTTGTATGTGAAAAAACTTGAACTTCCCGAAGCACTGTTGAATTTATTTCCTCAGCATATTAGGTCATATCATAGATTATTATGGCCATTATTTGAACAGTGAAAATAATAATAAAAGAGTTTTTGAACTTTAATGTCACTAATGCTGATTATTCAATGATTCATTTGAATTTAAATATTTAAAATACTTTCACAGCAAAAATTATATATGCGATTAATTTAGATTAATTAAAGGTGCGATTTGTAGGATTGTTACCGAACCTTCTGCAGGCCAAAATCAAAACACTGGTGAACGTTCTCAAGACTACCAGACGCGAGCCTCTTCTGGGTTGCCAGATGTAGGCTAATGAAGACTTAGCTAACGTTAGTTGACCTGCAGCTGCTTTAACGTTTCTCCAACCATGACCCAGCTACACATTACGGAAACAGTGAAAACAAAAAATACCTCTCTAACCAAAGTAACATATTTAGCTGAAGTTAGCGATGCAGATGAAGTTTAGCCTAGGCTACCTGTTGTGGAGAAATATGGCCAGCTCTGCGTCAGACTTGATATTCTTCGTTTGACGAAGACGTCACCATCTCAGGAAGCTCCTCCAATGTCCACTTAATTTGTTTCTTGTTTTCATTTTGGAAATTTGCCTGCCTCTCCTAGGCTTTCATGACTAGCTACAACTGACAGCTGTTGACAGTTGGCCTTTGCTAATTTGGCAACACAAATAGGAGGACGCGTTAGCCCATTATTAATACGCTATTCTAGAATTAATCGTTCAAAACATAAACGAAAATTCCAAGAGATTCCGCCCCGTAACTCATTTTTTTTCATGGGTTTTACGGGGTTTTATGGGTTAGAGTAATGTTGTCAAATAAGCCATTACTTCAATTCATCGTGTTTCCTTACTCTCTGACAACATATGGTGATCATTTTTGGAATGGTTACAGTTTATTTTCCATTATTTCCTACATACTGGACCTTTAACATTTGTAAATACTGCAAAAACAATCCATCATTTTGTTGGGAGGTATAGCCTGTTTGTTAAGAAAATGTAAGCATTGTGGAAATGTTTTCACTGACTGCATATTGTGTGAAAACGACATGAAATTTGTGAATGGTATGGCCACAAAAGACCGATGCTGTGCTAATTGTGTTTAGAGTTTTGAAAATGTGACAACTGGTTAGACAAATGCTTGTTAGCGACTGAAAAAAACTGTAATGGAGAGTGAGAGATATGTTGGAGTAGATTGATGGAATGGAGTAGATTCCATTCATGGCCTTTGATCCAGAATAATTGGAATGTCTGCTAAATACATGTGAAAGCACCACTGTGGCAAATGCAGAACCAGTGTTTCCCATACATTGACTTATTTGTGGCGGCCCACCACAATATCAACACTGACCACCACACAATGATTTTCCATGTTGTACTATTTAAATTGGATGAAATCAATTTACAGTCAAGTGTCAGTTCTAGCTAGGTGATGAGTGCTAGAATTAGCAAGGCTAGTTGTAAGTAGTGCTATGAGAGGAGATATTCTCTGAAGAGCTGGGTCTTCAGGAGTTTTTTGAAGATGGAGAGGGATGTCCCTGCTCTAGTAGGAACTGGTAGCACGTTCCACCAACGAGGAACAACAAATGAGAAAAGTTTGGATTGGCCTGAGCATACCGGTGGCAGAGCCGTCGTTCGTCTGAGGAGCACAACAGTCGGGAGGTAGCATATAAGCTGTATGAGGGCATTCAAGTTGGTGGGAGCAGAACTGAAGACTACTGCTCCCACCTATGGAGAACAACACCGGAGGAACTTTTTGCAGTTCCTAGAACATACAGTTTCTAGAACCCCTAATTTCGTGGATTCGGACAGCGTGGAACTGGGAATGATAAAGTTCTCCTGACCGCAGTTCCTATAACTATTTAAGCTCCTACTTTGGGGTAGGATCTTTTCCATCTACATAGGAACCATGGCTGATTTGCATGCCAAGGCAGAAGCACCATTTTTAAAAATGCAACAAAAGCCTTCTGGACAGATGAGAAGAACTTTCATTAACACTGCTGATTCTTTTTTAAATGCTTTCTGATACAATGAGCGTTTAGTTTGTAAATGTTTCTTAATAGCAATGCTGTCTGTTTCATGGGCTACTAATGTGTCAAGTCATTTCAGAGTTCCTAGTGTGTGCGAATGCAAACAGAAAAAAAAACCTGTGTTCCTAGAACTGTTGTGTCCGAATGAATAGAAGACATTTCGACCTTTGGGTGCTTGAAAATACCTGTGATGACTAATCCCGCTTGGCTCACTGTGTGCTATACACAAATCAAAGTAGACTTAAGTAGTTTGCTATGTGAATTGTTCTTATTTCCAAGAGCCCATGTAGGCCTACAGTATGTCCTTAATGCAATGCTATGCAAAGTTGGCCTTCCGTGTTAGCATCCTTTTCTACTAGGTGTCCTCGGCATAACCCCAGGGAGAGGTCTAACTGCTGATACACCTAGGGTCTGCTTGCTTTCTGTTGTGATATTGCAGTGTTGTATCTGTACATTGATGTACTGTATGAAGGGTGCATCCCCACTTTTTCTCCTGGTACTAGCCTGCAGAGAATGAACACTGCTGTAGGTCATTATCACTAGTCATGTAAACTAAGAATCTTTTAGGATTTTCAAACCCTTGTGAGGTCTCTGGCATGAAGTTCTCTCTCTCTCTCTCTCTCTCTCTCTCTCTCTCTCACGCCAGCGGTGCTGATGTATCTTTTGATTTGTACTGGTACTGCAGTTTGAACGAGGAGTATTTTTCCACTCCAAGGTTCCGTGCTCCATATTTTCTTGTTTTCTTGTTTTCTTGTTCGCCGCTGATTTCCACATCCAGCGTCTTCCTGCTGCCATGGGTGCGGTTCAGCTGTTGGATCATGACTCACCACTGCAGAAACAGCAGTGGCATCTACCTCCTGTACTATAGAGACATCTCTCTCTCCCTCTCTCCCTCTCTCTCTCCCTCTCTCTCCCTCTCTCTCTCTCTCGGCTGTTGGCACACAGACACAAGCCACGCTTTACTGATGATCCTCAGTCTGTGCCAGCTTGTAAAACAACAGAAGCAAAATGGGCTGAGTGTGCAGTGGAGAGTCTTTGTGTGTGTGTGTGCGCGTGTGCGCGTGTGGTGTGTATGTGTTTGTGTGTGTATGTGTGGGTGTGTGTGTGTGTGTGTGTGTATGTGTGTATTGTGTGCCAAATGCTTGCACTGAGTGTGTGAAACTGATGAGAGTGTTGAAACAGTGGGAAGAGAGGTTGATTCTTTGGGACTTGTTGGGAATTGACACTCTCAGATCTTGCCTGCAGCAAGAACAAGAAGTTATCCACTTGGGTATGGTTCTAACCACGGCAGGTATACACATTGCATTAATTCATTTAGCAGACACTTTTATTCAAAGCTCATATGCACTGTACATTTTCATAAGTAGTGGGAGTATGTGTGGTGCATGGGAATTGAACCAATGATCTCAGTCCTGTAAGCATCTTGCTCCACCAGTCTCTCCCTCTACCAGTTCAGCGGAAGGAAGACAGGAAGGAAGCTTATATGTTTAGACCCTATTACAGTAACCTCAAGGCGTAAGGGTATGTGCCATCACTATTATTTAGGCCCATGCTAGATAGATAGATAGATAGATAGATAGATAGATACTTGATCCCCAAGGGTAAGTTCAAGGTCTCAGTAACATACAGACATCACACACAACATGCACTTACAGCAGAAAAAGTAATATAAGTATATAAATATTAAAAGAAAAATGCTGATTATCATGGGAGGGATCTTCTGGGGAAGCTTAGCTTGGTTAAATCAAACTATCACTGTTTTAGTTATGTGTAGGATTCTCTGGTTGTTGTGTTGTGTTTTAGTTCTAATGTCTGTATTGAAAATGGTCAATAAAGCTTGACGGCGGGATCAGGATCGGTGATTAGAGGATGATTTATTGTAGATGGTACAATAATGAATAACAGAACACAGGCTAAGTCTCGAGTCTAACAGTTGTGGTTGTTATTAGAAGCGGCTGCTGAGCCTTCCGACAGAAGATGCTCCTCGGGTCGCTTCCTCGATCCGTCTCAGAGTCAAAACCTAAGACAAAGCCTGTTATACTAAAACATACAAACGTCAATCATGGCAATGTGGCAGGTTCCAACCAGTGTACAAAAACCGGTTCTGTCCAGATGGAGATACTAGCCCGAATAGGCCGACATGCTGTCTCCCTCGGCCCATGTTATCAGTGATGTTCCTCGGATTTTCCTAAACATCGGGCTGTATGACCTTCCTGCTGGTACACAGGCCTAAGGCACAGTTATGCACAATGGTATGGACCCCTCCCCGTTACTACACACAGAAGTAACATATGAACACATCAGAGTAAGAATACCCCAGAATTCTACAAATGTCAGGACACAAATCTCAGAGATATCTGATGGTGCCACTTGCTTCAAATAGTCTTAACTCTGTTAAGAATGTGATGAACCTTCTATTTTTGTCATCTATTTTCTCCTCTGATCTCTCTTTTGGCCCATCCATGCAGTGGTGATGTGACTTGAATTGCACCCTGAGCTTCAAGCCATAGTCTAGGGTCCAGGGTCCTGCGATTTTAGTAAATGTTGTCCAACAGGAGAGATTTGCCCAGATGATTACGCAAGAGACTGTCCCAGTTTGAGCCAGTGGCTGGTTTGTCTGGGGTCAGCTGGACCATGGAGCTCTTTAGCACAGGCCTGGAGAAGGAAGCGTGCTGGACTAAAGTAGCCTGCTGCTTTGTCATGGATGATCACAATCCAGAGACACTGAACTATGCCTGTGTGTTATGTAACAAACTCACAAGTACTGGTGCTGTGGTGCTTACCTTTGTGTGTGTGTGTCTCTGTGTGTGTGTGTCTCTCTCTTTCTGTGTGTGTGTGTGTGTGTGCACATGTGTGTGTTCAGGACTGCAGTGTGGTTTGGCGTTTTAAAATCTAGATTGGGTCAGTCCCAGGCTGCTGTAAGACCTCAACAGTCCCTCCTCTCTCCTCCTCTCTTCACTGCCTGTTGTAAGGGGATCAGCTTGATGATGATGTGACATAAGCTGAGGAGAGAGAAAGAGAGAGAGCAAGAGAAAGAGAGAGAAAGAGAACTGGGGGTGGGGTTGGGGGTAGAGACCCAATTGTGTGTGTGTGTGTGTGTGTGTGTGTGCGTGTGTGTGTGTGTGGTGGGGGTGATTGGTTGCAGCATAGCTGTGTTGGTCTTCTTCACAGAGACCATAAGAGATTATGCGCGTATGGTGCATGTGTGTCTTTCTGAGAAGGAGTGCAGAGAGGGAGAAGGGTGGGCACCAGAGAGAGCGAGAGAGAGAGAAAGTGAGAGAGAGAGAAAGTGAGAGAGAGGCCACTGGGAAGTCTTGTTGTTGTTTCAGTAATACCATGCACTTTGGGGTGTATATACACATGATTACCTAGACATGAGGGTGTGCTGAGGGGCAGCCTGCATTTGAGTAAGTACACTAAGACTTCGTTTTGTTTTCTTTCTCTCCCTCTCCTTCTTTCTCATTTGCTCTCTCTGTCTTCCCCTTTCTCCCTCTCTCTCTCTCTCTGTCTCTGACTCTCTCTGTCCCTGTGAGATCTTTCCTTTCCACATGCAGTGTTTTCTCAGTTAATGCTGTTGTATAAATTGTTGATCTAGCTAGTAGTATCGTTTAATGGATCATTGTTTTTGATAGTTTCTAGCGATAAAAATAAAGGGCTCAGACCATTTCTAATGTCATCTCTGAGTGTGTGTTTGTGTGTGTATTGGGGGGGGGGGGCAGATCTCTTTATCTCCAGTGGGATCTGAGTACACTCTGAGTGATCCCCCCCCCCCCCACACAACCTCCTTGTGTCCATCCATCCCCTTGTTTGAGTGTTCTGGTGTAGAGAGGAGTAATAGCTGGTGAGGCGTGAGGGGCGGTGCTGGTGGAGGCCGGGGGGTGGGTTCGGGGGGTGGGTTCGGGGGGTGGGGGGGTGGGCAGGGGGTGGCAGGGGTGAACCAAACCGACGCTAAATTTAGACTGTGACACTTCCAGAAAGCCATCACTTTAACAACCTCTTGCCCAACAGACAAATTCCTTAGTGTGCTACATATACAACCATTACATTACATTGTACACGTATAGAACCAGACAAAGAAACACTCTTAAAATGTTATAAACATACTGTAAAAAGAGAGTCAGGACACACACACACACACACACACACACACACACACACACACAGTCCTTTAGACTCCATGCAAAACATACAGTATTGTATATTGTGCAATAAATTGTAGACCTTGTCATAGCGTTTAATTGATCATTATTTTTGATTGTGTCTGGTGATGCAAGGAAAGAGCGTAGACTATTTTGATTGCTGCCCAGTAGAGAGAGGGAGAGAGAGAGAAGGAAGAGGGGGGTGGTGTTGGGGTAGAGAGGGGGGACTCTGTACGTGCTGGGAGCCGGGGCAGTGCTGAAATCATTAATAATGAATGTGAAGAGGCAGCTTCAGCGCTTTCCAAACGACCATAATATCATTAAGCAGCACTTAGCTTTAGCGCTTCTGTTTCAGTTTCCGTTACGCGGCTCCCTATAAACACGGGGAGTGGTTTGTGTTTGAGTGTGTGTGTGAGTGTGTATGAGTGTGTGTGTGTGTGTATGCGTGTCTGTGTGTGTGCGTGCATGTGCATGTGAATATAGAGTGCATAGCAGATGCACGGTGCAGTGGTTGAGCCTCATGCCTGTGTCCGACTCGAGCGCTACGTTCCTTATTAGTCAGGTAAGCACCGCCTCTGTGTTTCTGACTCTGGGTGTGTGTGTTTGTGAGTGTGTGTGGTGCAGCTAAATGACGTGTTCGTGTGTGTGTGTGTGTATGTGTGTGTGCTTGATGCTCTCTTGCTCACCGTCTCCACCAGCTGAGCCAGCCATCACCCCTTCATGCACTAGTCTCACTGTAAGATGTAAGTGTCGCATCTGTTTTTTTTTTTGGCTGCCCTTATCTTGTCTCATTACATAAATCCGCCCTCCTCCATACTTGGAGCTCTGCAGCTCAATATTTAACCAACGAGCAAGTGTGCACGGTTTTCTCTCTCTCGCTCTCTCTCTCTCTCACACACACACACACACACACACACACACACACACACACTCACTCTCACTCTCACGCACGCATAAGCCGAAGATGCTGGTTGTGGTGCAGTGGTGGCTGGTTGAGCGGGGCTCTGGTGACAGTGGACTCAGTTTGTGCGCTTGTTATTTAACACACTGATGAGCCAGTGGAGAGCTGCTGCTGGTGCTGTTACTGCTGCTACTGCCGACATGTGAGAGCTTAGTGCTCGCTCTCTTTCCTCATTTCTCTGTCTCTCTCTCTTTCTTTCTCTCTCATTTTGAATCTATCTCCTTCTTTCTCTTTATATTCTTCTCCCTCTCTCTGTCTCTATTTCATCTCTCTCTCTCCATCTGTTTGTGTGTGTGTGTGTCCAGTCTGTTTTGCTTTTGTACTGTATGTGTGTGAGTGTGTCTGTTTATCTCCCACTCCTCCTCTGTCTTGTGTGTGTGTGTATGTGTGTGTGTGTGTGTGTGTGTGTTTGTGTGTGTGTGTTTCACTTCGCCAAGCGTCGTCTGTGAGCACCATGCTTTACATCGCTGCAGTGGGAATTCTTCTTGTTTGCTGCTCCATTGTTTGCAGTCAAATTTGACACATTTTTCCCTCTTCCTCTCCCCCCTTCTACCCTTCCTCTCTCTCCCTGTACCCTTCCTCCGATCCCCTCTTTTCCTCTTCCTTTCCTCGTCATCATTGTTTTATTCTCTCTGTCTGTTCATCATCTTTTTTTCTCTCTCTGCCATCAATATCACTCTTTCCCTCTCTTTCTCCCTGGGCAAGTATCACTGTTTTGGGGTGCATTCATCATTTATGAGCTGCGGCTGTGTGTGTGTGTGTGTGTGTGTGTGTGTGTGTGTGTGTGCGTGTGTGTATGACATTACATGATCTGCATAGGAGCCCTAGAAAGAGTGTGAGGGAAGGATATGGAGACAAAACAAAAATGTGAAGATTCCTGGAGACATTGGTGCTAGTGTTCATGGGTTTTTGGAGAGGTGTTAACCCAGATGTGTAGCAGCTACACACACACACACACACACACACACACACACACACACACACACAACCCAGATGTGTAGCAGCTACACACACACACACACACACACACACACACACACACACACACATAAACACAGCGCAGCGTGATGGAGAAAGGGTTGACTGTGTTTACCACAACAGATACTAACGAGGGTGCATGAGCTCCGATTCTCTCCAAGGTTCTCTTACGGGTTGGCAGGTTCTCTCCATATGTCTTTGTTGCTCTCCACCCCCCTACATGGAGCCAGCTTTGTGGGCTGCTGTATTTGCGGTATTGTATGGAGCTGACAGAATCAGGGCTGAGGCTCATCCCTTGAGCCAAATATAGGTGGAGAGCGAGGCTTGCTGCACCTACCAGTGGAGAAAGGCATTTCTCTCCTCTCTCCCTCCTCCTGTGTCTGTCTATCCTCTATCTCTCCCTCCATCTTGTTAAGGTTCTCACTCATCTCTTTCCCATCCACCTTCTCCACCTGTCCTTCGTACCTTTTGTGTTTTGTCTTCCATTTAATTTATCCCTTCAGCCGGTACCATCACACTGGTGTGACAGGAATGTTGGAAATTGAATGTTCTAAAGAATATTTGGGTTCATTGAATTCAACATGGAATTTTAGAACCTTACATTGTTGCGGAACAGAATCAATCCTCTGTTAGAATGTTCAGAACTCCCCATGCTGAAGGGTTATCTCCACACACTACCCTTCTTTTACATCTCTCCTCTCTCCTCTGTCTTTAATCTCTATCTTTTCTTTTCCTCTTTTGTCTTTTTTCTCTCTCCTCTCTCTCTCTCTTCCTCCTTTCTCCTCTTCTCAGCCCCATTCTCACCTCCCACGCCCCCCCCCCCCCCCACCAGCCCACTCACATCTTCTCCCTTTTCCTCTTTCTTCCCTCCTTTCTCCCACTGGGCACTGATCATCGTCTTGCCTGTTGATCTCAGCTCCAGCAGTAACCCGGTAGTGGAGGAACAGGCAGAGCACTGAGCTGAGCACTTTCAACTAATAAATCCAGCCGTCGAGGTTATCTTTGATCTCGGCTCAATTGCCCAGCCCCCCCCCCCCCTTTTTCACTATCTCCGTTATTCTCTCTCTCCATCTTTCTCCATCTCTCTCACTCTCTTTCTCTCTCCTTTTCACTCTTTCTCTCCTTTGCAGCCTAACCCCCCCCCCCCAGCACTTCTTCACAATGGCATTATAGTCTGTAGTCTTTGATAACCCCGGGCGTGTCTCCGCACTGCTGAAATATTAAAGTGTGCGATGATAAATGATCTTCGCTGTGTCTTTTCTCCCCTCTGAGAAGCCCTACA
Source organism: Alosa pseudoharengus (assembly GCF_046254945.1). Classification (NCBI taxonomy): domain Eukaryota; kingdom Metazoa; phylum Chordata; class Actinopteri; order Clupeiformes; family Clupeidae; genus Alosa; species Alosa pseudoharengus. The sequence goes on along the minus strand of NW_027468881.1, from coordinate 6,680,937 downwards.
GAGATTAGACACAAGCCCCACTGCATGATGTATGTACGCATGGGGGTGGGGATGATGTGTGTGTGTGTGTGTAGAGGGGGGGGTTACTTTGGTGCTATTTTTGGAATCATGAAGAGTACATATAGTGAGTGTGAGTGGGGGCACGGTCTGCCACTAGGGCGGGTTGTGTATATGCGTGTGTGTGTGTGTGTCACACATATGCACATAGGAATAGAAGAAAATAGAGGTATGTCTATTTGTGTGTGTGTGTGTGTGTGTGTGTGTGTGTGTGTGTGTGTGTGTGTGTGTGTGTGAATGGTGTGTGGCGGGTTACACATTTATACATCTACAAACATCTGTAAAAGAGAAGAGGTATGTATACGTGTTTGCGGTGGTGATGAGAATATTCACAACAGTGCAGACCCTGGGGAAAATGGGGGTGCGTCAGGCTGATTGAGTGTCATGTCTTCAGTCTAGATGGCAGGTGGAGTAACAGGGAAAAAAGATGATTTTAGAGGAGAATAGCATTGAGGCTAAAGCCTGCTAGCTTTTCCCTCTCCATGTAACCAGATTAAAGCATTAGAGTGATGGAAGATTACAGAGCAATATATATGTGTGTGTGTGTGTGTGTGTGTGTGTGTGTGTGTGTGAGCATGCATATGCAGCTTGTCCGTGTAATAGAGACGGAGAGAGACAGAGAGTCGAGAAGGGATACCGTTTTGGTTGTTTGTGAGAAACAACTGAAAAGTTAGCATTACATATGATTTAGAGCCCTCTATCCCTACCATCATAATTTGCTATCATGATGTTGCAGCATCCTGAACGTTTTAGAATGGCTGCAGAGTTTGTGCCAACAGCACCAGCATATCCACATCTATCTGAACTAAATGAACAGCGCGTACAACAGACATCTCTGAGGTATTTTTAAACCATAAACAAACACAAAAAAACAACTGTCAACCGTCAACAACAACAACAGGCGCAGCCAGAGCCTGAAGATAAACGATGGGCCTATTATATGGAAGGCAGCATCGATGACGCAGAGAATGCTTTTTGACGCAGATATCAAAGTGTGTGTGTACGAGTGTGTGTGTGTGTGTGTGTGTGTGTGTGTGTGTGTGTGTGTTTGCATGTGTGTGTGTATGTTTGTGTGTGAGGATGTGTATGTGTGTGTGTGAGGAGGGGTGTGTGCGTGTGTGTGTGTGTGAGTGTGAGGAGGGGTGTGTGTGTGTGTGTGTGAGGAGGGGTGTGTGGCCTGTGATGATGCAGAGCTGGGCGGGATGAAAATGCTGAGTCAGGGAAAAATGGGAACACGTTCAGAGCCAGAGAGAGTTAAATATGCTAATATCGGCACTTTCTCACCACAGCCTTTCTTCTGTCTTCTGCTGCTGTTAATAATAGATTAAGTGTGTGTACTTGTGTGTGTGTATGTGTGTGTGTGTGTGTGTGTGTGTGTGTGTGTGTGTGTGTGTGTGTATACATTAGCCCTCTCTCATCTCTGTGGCAACAGGCAACACCTCTGTATTGTATTTGCGCGAGAGAGACAGAGAAAGAGAAATGAACAGAGGAACCAAATCAGGATAGTGCAAGTGAGGTATTATATAGTTATCTGTTTGGATTTAGTTGTAGGTGGCCTTATGACTTCAGGATAGGTGATAGATTTGGTGATGTTCTCACAGAAATGGATTTTGCGATGTTCTCACAGAAATAGATTTGATGATGTTCTCACAGATAACAAGAGGTTAAAGTGGATAGCATGTGACTACTACTTACATCATGTTGCATGGTCTTGGTTCACAATTGTGAGTGTGTGTGTGTGTGTGTGTGTGTGTGTGTGTATGTGTGTGTGCGTGTGTGTGTGTGTGTGTGTGTGTGTGCGCGCGCATGCATGCATGTGGTATACATACCTTAAATGCAAATCATCAGTTTACATAGTATGGGTATGAGTATGTTTCAATATGTGTGTGTGTGTATTTAGTACTCTTTAGCCCTCTCTCTCTGTCTCTTGCTATTTGTGTGTATGTGCGTCTGTGTTTGTGTGTATCTTTCTCTCTGTCTTTGTTTGTTTGTTTGTACAATGGTTCAATAAAACGGGTTTTAAAAGTCAAAAAGTCTCTCTCTCTCTGTCTCTCTTTCTCTCGCTCTCTCTTTGTTTGTCTCGATTTGTCTGTGTGTGTGTGTGTGTGTGTGTGTGTGTGTGTGTGTGTGTGTGTGTGTGTGTGTGTGCGCGTTTGTGTGTGTGTATGTGTGTGTATGTGTGTGTGTATGTATCTGTGTGTGTGTGTGTGTGTGTGTGTGTGTGTGAGCGGTCTGAAGGTAGCTTTGGGTTATTCTTAGAGCTGGTGGTGTGAGTGGAGGCTGCAGGGCTGTGGGTGGATGCGGTAGGAGGACGGAGAGGTGTTTAGCGTCAGAGCCTGGGGATAGAGACAGAGTGAGCCCCACACAAGCCAGTGGGGAGAAACAGGGCGAGCTCCTCTCTCAAACCAGCTCATGTAGGAGCGTTGTCTTGTTGGTCGAGCCTTGTTTCTCTCCACTTTGATCTCTGTCTCTGTGTCTCTCTCTTTCTGAACTCAAAGGTTCTCTTTCCTTCCTTCTTTTTTCATTCTTTACATTGATCTTTTTTGTTGTTTCTATCCTGCTATCTCATGCGCATCAGATGCATGAACACCTTGTTTCTCTCCCATTTTTTTCTGTGCTTGCTCTAACAGTATCAATATCAACACACACACACACACACACACACACACACACACAGACCCTGTCCTCCCCACCCCTTTCTTTTCTCTCTCTCTCTCTCTCTCCCTCTCTCCCTCTCCCTCTCTCTCTCTCTCTCCCTCTCTCTCTCTCTTTCTCTCTTTCTCCCTCTCCCTCTCTCTCTCTCCCTCCCCCTCTCTCTCTGCTCTCTGTTCTGCGTTGCATTGTGAGGAGTGCGCTGATGGTAGTCTTGTAATGTTCTCAGCGTTGCTCCGTGCTGCTACTGAGAGGACGGGAGCGGAGGGGAGGGGAGGGGGAGGGCTTGGGCAGGTATGGGGCTTTGGCTGCTCACTTCTCTCAGACCGACGCACACCACCGCCATTGCCGTTGCCGTGAACACCGCCTCACCACAAACACCTTCACCAAACCAGGGCAGCTCTGGGGCTTGAAGAGGGCAGAGCAGTTGTGTGCAAGGCGGATCGGCGACTGCCATTTCTGTCCCCTGATTGCATCTCGCTCATGTGAGCGCTCCCTATCCCTCCATCTCGCTCCCTCTGAGAGTGGAGGCTGGAGGGAGAGGGGGAGACAGAGGACCGGGGAGTGCTGGACTAACACCTCAGAGGGAAGGTAGGGCGCAGTGGAGACGTGTGCACAGTATGTTTGTCTCTCTGTGTGTGTGTGTGTGTGTGTGTGTGTGTGTGTGTTGTCTGTGTTTGTGAGTGAGTGTGTCTGTGCTAGTATGTGTGTGGGATTTATATTTAGAAAGAGAGGGTAAAACAGTACAGCTGACTGGGCATGGGAGATATACTAGAGTGCATGAATGAAAGCACGTCTGTGGCACGATTCATCAGTCTAACGGCACTGTGTGGCTCCTGGTACGTTTTCCCTTGTGAGTGTTATGTCTCTAGGTGTCATGGTTATTGCTATGGTTACTATTTAGGCTGTAGTCATGGTTATTGTTTAGGTTTGGTTATTGTTGCGGCTGTAGTCATGGTTATTGTTTAGGCTGGTTCCATGGTTATTGCTATGGTTATTGTTTTGGATAGTTCCAGAGCCTTATAGATAGATAGATAGATAGTGTAGTGTCGTGGTTATTGTATCGGCTGGCAGAGGGGTGTAACAGCAGTGAGTCACATGAGTGCGGCACCTCCGCTGGACCACTCTGCTCCACTCCACTCCACTCAGCACGGGGCCGTCAGACAAGAGCAGGAGCTCGGACTTCATCAAATCAGGGGAGGAAGGAGTGTGTGTGTGTGTGTGTGTTGAGCTGGGTGGATGGTGCTCAATCATCTTTGAATCTGTGAATGAGAGTCTAGCTGCCCATAGAGCCATAACAGTCATTATCTGTCTACAGTCAAAATCTATTTTGTTGATGTTGTTGACCACAAAAGTATTTGGATTTTTGTTTTCCCAAAATGTCTCTCTCCTGTTCTTTTTATTCTCAACCCTGCTCAAGGGGGGAAAAGATTTTGTAATCAGTTCTGTCTGTCCATCCGTCTGTATGTGTGTGTCCGCTTACGTAAAAAGTGCCGGTCCTATGAACCTCAATTTTTATACATTTCATTCCTCCTGCACGACCATCTGGATCCGAATCAGAATGCAGATGCTGAAATGTACTGTCCCTTTGGTTAGTATTGCGTGACGGGCGAGGGTCTGCACTCACCCGACTGCTCTTGTTTTTACTTTACTCTTGCTCTCCCGCATAGCGTAAGGAGCTAGCGTTGTCTGGCAGCGAGTGCAGTGAGCACCGCATGGATTTGACTTAAACATGAGGCTGCCTGAAGTGTGCCTCTCAGAGCTGGAGTGAGCTGAGATCTAAACATGGCAACAGATGTGTCATGAATTGATGACCTGTTTTTTAATACGCTTTTTATGAAAAGTGAAATAACCTACTTGAGCTACTTACATAAAAAAAATAGTTCAGTTACTGAAAATGATCCAGCTGGTCATGCTACTGTATACAGTGTGATGATACAAGTGTATTGGTTTGGTGAAGTTCTTGATTTTAATCTTATACATTTAGTTCTTGATTATAATCCTATACATTTAGTTCTTGATTATAATCCATTTAGTTCTTGATTATAATCCTATACATTTAGTTAAATCCTATCCTCACATTTATCTAGCTATCTGTCCACTCTGTCTACTCCAAAAATACATTTTAATGTTTGTACACTGTCCTGGGTTTATAACAGGGAAACAAACATGAAGTGGTTTGGACCCAGCAATACCCTGGTCCAGCCAATCAATAACAAGGGAAGCTTGTGCTTCAGCTTTGCTATAGCAGCACAGGGGAGCGATGTATTTGATTGTCGAGTTGAAATATCAGCAATCTTTCTCCAGCCTGGAGGAGTAACGTTACACCTTTACTAGGCACCTGTGTTTTATGGCCCGTGTACAATACTTGGGCAAGGTTCACTTCAGCTGCCTCAGCTACATTTGCCACCAGGATCAGCTTAAATTCACAGCGTCAGGAAAAAATAGTCCTTACAGCTCCATGGTGTGTGTGTGTGTGTGTGTGTGTGTGTGTGTGTGTTTTTTAGCCTGAAGTTAAAAGTGCATGATGCTTTACTGAGCAGAGCAAGGCCAAGTGATAGATTTCTAAAAACGATAGTGTTGAGGCTCACAGTATCTCTTTTAGTGCAGCGTGTTGTCTTTTAACACACATAAAACCATCAGCCTGCGGGAAAAGGCTGTTATTTAGTGGCTTGAGATGAACCTCATTTTTCTTTTTCTTCTCTTGATGTCCTGTTTGCCTTAGCTGTGCTGCTCTCTCTCTCTCTCTCTCTCTCTCTCTCTCTCTCTCTCTCTCTCTCTCTCTCTCTCTCTTTCTCTGTTGTTTCTTTTCTTTTCTTCTCACCGCTCCTCATTATCATGGCGTCTCCCGTCCTCTCTCACCAGGGTTCAGCCGATTCGTACACGAGCAGACCTTCTGATTCCGACCTGTCAGCGGAGGAGGATCGCGAGGCGTATCGGCGTGAAGCCGAGCGCCAGGCCCAGCTGCAGCTCGAAAGGGCAAAGGTCAGCAGGCTCTTCGCCATGACAACCAGGATGGGATCTTAATGTCACTCTAACACAGATATGTCATGTTGAACTGATATAGCAGCTAAATTGTCCCTATAGCATGATACCCTTGGTTTGGATTGAGTGTGATGCCAAGTGGTGTCATGCTAGCTGGTCAAACATGATGTTAACTGGTATAGCATGGTTATGATGTCATCTGGTATAGCATGGTAGGGCTTGATGCTAGTAAGAAACTTTGGTATTGCCATAGCCTAATACTATGTTGTAGCACATGATGCTGAATTAATAATCAATGTGAATGCCAGTAGGATCATTACTACATCATCATAGGCTACTAACTGATAAGGGTAGATGCGCACTGATTAAAAACATTTGTCAACAGCTTGAACATCACCCAAACTGGCATTACCCAAACTGTTTAATTATTAAGTGACATGTATTCTCTGACTTGTGCTTCAGACCAAACCTGTAGCGTTTGCCGTAAAAACAAACGTGAGCTACTGTGGGGCTCTGGATGAAGACTGTCCTGTTCAGGGTGCCGCAATCAACTTTGAAGCCAAAGACTTTCTTCACATCAAGGAGGTGATCTAACTGTCTATCTATTAGGGATGCACGATATATCGGCGGCCGATATATTATTAGCCGATAAGTGAAAAAATTTAAATATTATTATCAGTCCGATAACAGAATTCTGGCTGAGAATTTGCGCCTATATTTTTTAAAGTCCTAATTTAGGCCTACGTAAGGTCCGTCTGGCTACACTGAGCTAGCCTACTTGAGCTTGGTTGGCTATACTTTTTCCTCAATATAATGTCAGCGGTGAATGTATTTCACCACTCTAACAAAATCTGTGGATATGCGTTCATTTGGGAATCTGTGCATCTCAAAATCCTCTCGTGAATGATCCGCCATTTAACCTTAACAGAGCGGAGCTCAGCCCTATCTAGAGCCGTCTTTTGCTGGTGTGTTTGCACTTTACCGCGCTGGTCGGGGAAACAAATAAACAAACTCGTTAGTGGGACGAGTACATAAGTAGCAGCTAGGCCTAGTTCTAAGTTGTGTTTAAGTATTATATTTGCATTACTTAAGCTTGGGTTTTGTATTATTACCTAGAAATATGCTAACCATTCGTGCTTCAGTTCCAGACAGGTCATCATAATAAGTTATTAAAACCTTCGGGGCTAACGCCTTTCATTTCTGCTGCAGCAGGTTGTGCGCAACAGAGTAGACGGACATAAGATAAAGTCTGAGGAGTTGCAGCTTTATTCAGTTACCCGCATTTGAAACTAAACCTAAGTTTCCCTCACAAACTCTGATTTGGTCGCTATACTGTAGCTTATTCCAAGCTGAGCCGTTTATCAGCGTTTAGTCCTAAATGAAAACTATTCAAACTATCTAGCCACTCACTCGCAATTCACTGACGTCAGGTTCACTTAAAGGAGACACATACTGTAGGGCCAGTGTTGCCAACTATTTAAAATGGAAAGTAGCTAAAGCCAGCTCCAAAAGTCGCTAAATGTCGCTAGATGATGTCACATACTAATTTGCATATCAATTACGTCACCACGTCGTGGACCCCCCCCCCCCCCAAAAAAAAAATAAAAAAAAAAAAACGGCGATGGCCCTTTAACTCCCTTTTACACCTGTTTGCTTTTGTCCTACTCAAATAATCAACTTTAAATATATTTCATTTACTATACTTATATTAATTGAGACACTTTACACTTCTGTACACTATCTCGTCATAGCCTACACCAGAATGAGCATCAAGTGGCTGAAAAGCAGTCCAACCTATTCCCAACTGCTCCATCTGCTTTGCACTGCTTGAAGTCTGATTATAACTTCACCATAGGCTACACACAATTTAACCTTACTGGCTATATTTTGGATATATTTAGGCTTAATGTCACTAGGACAGACCAACAGATTTTTTTCCCCTCAGCCGACAGTCTGTCCTGCATTGACAACATTGAGGCTACAGCCTAAACGAATGCTATATTTTCCTAACCTGTATGTTCAATTTTGAACTGCTTGTGAATTAAGTTGTAGCCTAGGCTACTTTCTTTTGTTCAGTGGTTGTTGAACGATGCTGGCAGCGTGTCCTTGTTTGCCTGTCATCATGTCATTGCTCTCGTCTCGTTGATTCTGGTTGTAATCTCACATAGATATATATACTGACTGGTAATCTCACCCGAGGTTGCGGCCATAGAGTTGCGGCACCTTCCAATAACGTTGTCTGAGCTGTTAGATCAAAAGAATATTTACTTCCGTGTAATAACATGGGCTGATACTACAGGCCAGTCATTAGGCCTACTTTTATAATCATAACAACGCTTCGGGCGAACTCGATGTAATTCACAAATGAAACAGGCATGAGACTTTCACACAGCACGAACTCACTGCTCACACAGAAGAGTAAAAAGGGACGTTACATGCCATCACATCAGAGTCTCCAAAAGTCTCCAAGAACGCCAGAAAAAGTAGCTAGATTTGTCGCTAGTCGCTTTTTACAAAAAAAGTCACTTGGGGGGTCTGAAATCTCGCTAAATATGGCGACAAAGTCGCTAAGTTGGCAACACTGTGTAGGGCTAGGCTACTGTTATGTTGTTGACTGCTGTACTATTGAGGACTATTATGAGTTCTATCCGTCATTTGGTGGTAGGTAAAATTACTGCAATAAAATTATGCTTATTAAATGCTTTCCCCAAATCACTTTTCACAAATTTTTTCGGTATCGGCCACAACAAACCAATAAATATCGGTTATCGCTATCGGCCCTAAAATTCCATATCGGTGCATCTCTACTATCTATCTATTGATCTATATATCTATCTATCTATCTATCTATGTACCGATATATCTGTCTGTCTGTCTGCGTATTTTGAAAATCCGGAATCAAACAATCCCCATGACGGCTATGACAGCATTTTTTTTGCACCAAATCATATTATTTTTAGATTAATTGGTGCAAACAAATAAGATAGGCCTTGTTAATTATAATATATGTATGTATGAATACTATGAAATCATGTATCACCAAAGATCACAGAGATCAGTCAGCAGCATAGTAGTGTATAAGTGGGTGTCCATGCTGTTTTGAACTGTGTTGTGAGTGCAGAGTTGTGGAGTGAGTGTGACAGTGTCTGTTGTGTGGTGTGCTGCAGAAGTACAACAATGACTGGTGGATCGGGCGTCTCGTGAAGGAGGGGGCAGATATCAGCTTCATCCCCAGCCCTCTCCGACTGGAAGCCATGAGGCTCAAGCAAGAGCAGAAACAGCAGAGGTGAGAGTCTGGAAACACACAGACAGACACACACACACACACACACACACACACAGAGACACTTGTGTTAACAGAATATACACATCCTGCATATAAAGATATACAAGCCCTCTATGACACACAAAAACTCATGCTCACAGAATATACAAACATATACAAGCTTGAAGACATTCTCCTTAGACAGAAAGAGCACAAAAAGGTGAGTGATGCTTTGCTAAGCCATAGCGAGTTGAAGAAGAAAAAAACACAGGTTGCATCATCATTGCATCATAACTTGATTCAATATGCAACCTAAAATGTCTCCAGACATCTTGTCAAGACATTTATATATTGGTGCACTCATCCATAGCAACTTAAGGTACTGCTACTTTTCCTCAGTAGCGCATGTCTCCTAGAAGAGCAGCAGAAACCGATATAACAGTAGTGGTAGTAAGAGTGACCCCACTGGCCACCTCACTCATTGGTGTCATTTTGTCATCCTGCAGGAAAGGTGGGGGGAACTCCTCCTCCAGTCTGGGTGACATGGTGACTGGTGGCTGGAGATCCACGCCGCCGTCTGCAGGTGAGAGTGAGTATGACAGGGAGAGAAAAAGCCACACATCCGATTCACGGCTGCAGCCTCCGTCCCCGTCCTGGAAGCCTTTGAGAGCTTTTGGTGCATGGTGTACACGTTCCTCTCTCAACTTTTTCCTTTATTTTCTCATTCTGAGGCATGCATATTCAACAGAAAGCATTATTAGTCACCAAAGATTCTAGAATAGTTTGGCAGCTGCAAGAGCTATTCATCGATCAAATTCCTTAATGGTCAACCATCTGAGAGAGTTGATACTAATTTGTGTTCTCTTGTTTTCAAAAAGCCAAACAGAAGCAAAAGCAAGTAAGTTTTTTTCCATGTAGCAATGCCTTTCTGCATGCAGGAATGGAGTGGTCTGTGTTTTATTAGCCTTTACGTTACCTCAAAGCGATAAAACAGAACTCCTCTGCTCTTCCTCATATCCTATCTTTTTTTACTCTGCCCATCTCGATGTGTTATTTTTTCTTATTTTTCTTTTTCTTTGTATCCATCTGTCTATCTATATCTTTTTTTCTGTATCATCTATATATCTGTTTTGATCCTTTTTTGTCTCTATCATCTATATATGTATCTATCACCTATCTATCCTTCTTCACTCGATCTATCTATCTATCTATCTATCTATTTATCTATCTATCCTTTCTTCACTCTATCTATCTATCTATCTATCTATCTATCTATCTATCTATTTATCTATCTATCTATCTCTCTCTATCTATCCAATGGATAGGCTGAGCACATTCCTCCATATGATGTGGTTCCCTCCATGAGGCCTGTGGTTCTGGTGGGGCCCTCACTGAAGGGCTATGAGGTCAGTGACTCTTTCTCTCTCATAAACACACACACACACACACACACACACATACACACGAGAGAGAGAGAGAGAGAGAGAGAGAGAGAGAGAGAGAGTCTGCAAGCCAGGGCCATTAACCTAAATACTCTGACAAAGAAAAATGTAAAGGTCTGGTTCCCAACACCTTATAAGGCATACTGCTCACACATTGCAAGACTATAGATATGCTTCTAGATGTATAGATCTCATTTTTTAAGTTTAAGCAGGCTTTAATTCCATGTCCAAGTATGTGGTCTCTGTTTCTCATAGGTTACAGACATGATGCAGAAAGCTCTGTTTGACTTCCTGAAACATCGGTTTGATGGAAGGTGAGATGAGATGGGCCTTTGAGGGCTTCTGTTCAACTGCTTTGAGATGAATCTGCTCTGTTTATGTTGTCCCTTTGATTTATCATTTGTAGCTCTGGCTGTGCTTTGGAGCAGTGAAGTGATATTGCTCAGTGTTCCTGCAATAGAACTGCTAAGTGTTTTCTGGCCTGTGTGTGTGTGTGTGTGTGTGTGTGTTCTCCAGAATCTCCATCACGCGAGTCACAGCGGATCTTTCTCTGGCCAAGAGATCTGTGCTAAACAAGAGGCCCATCATGGAGCGCTCAAACACACGCTCCAGCTTGGGTGAGTGTGCTCATTAACACACATACACAGACAAAACACACAGTCAGATCTAAAAATATAATCGTGCGGGCACACACACACACACACACACACACACACACACACAGAGCTAAACAAATCTGACCTCTGGCCTAGTTATCTTCACTTTTACAGTTTTTTAGCAGCTTTCACACAAGATATTGTGCATGTCACATCACTTCTGAAACCTGTCACTCAAACAGTCATTCAGTCAAGATGTGTGCTATACGATGCTCATGCTATATGAATGCTATATGAATAGTGCTACATGAATGTAGTTCACTGGAATCATATACTCCCAGCACTCATAGTAGCACAATGGTCTAGGAACATTATTTACACGGTGTAGCCACCTATACAGTACATTGGCTATAGTTTGAGCACCTCAATTTCTGTGTATAGTCTAAATACAGTATGCACAGTATAAAAAATGAGTTTCAAATCATACCAATCTACTCAGTGTTTAGTTACAGCTTGGTGCAGTCCAGTGAGCTGTACTTTCAGTTTGTGCATCTTAAATATTTATTAATGGGGGACATCTATCTCTCTGCTCACTCTATTCGGTTTGTGCCTGAAGCTGAGGTACAGAGTGAGATTGAGCGGATATTTGAGCTGGCCAAAACCCTCCAGCTGGTCGTTCTGGACGCGGACACCATCAACCATCCGGCCCAACTTGCCAAAACCTCCCTGGCGCCAATCATTGTGTATGTCAAAGTCTCCTCTCCAAAGGTAGGCTACAAATCCCCGCACCCGTTTGCCCACTGCTGGTGCTGTGCCATCGTTGAGATGTGTCAGCAGTCCAAAACAAGAGCATGACTGCTCCCCCACAACATTCTCTTCTCTTCTCTTCTCTTCTCTTCTCTTCTCTTCTCTTCTCTTCTCTTCTCTTCTCTTCTCTTCTCTTGTCTACTCTTCTCTTCTCTTTTCTTCTCTTTTCTTCTCTTCTCTTTTCTTCTCTTCTCTTTTCTTCTCTTCTCTTCTCTTCTCTTCTCTTCTCTTCTCTTCTCTTCTTTTCTTTTCTTCTTTTCTCTTCTCTTTTCTTCTCTTTTCTTCTCTTCTCTTTTCTTCTCTTCTCTTTTCTTCTCTTCTCTTCTCTTCTCTTCTCTTCTCTTGTCTACTCTTCTCTTCTCTTCTCTTTTTTCTTCTTTTCTCCTCTCTTCTTTTCTCTTTTTTATATCCTTTCTTCCCTCCTTTTCTGCTTTTCTTCCTCTGCCCTCCTTTCTCATCTCATTATTTTTCTCTCTCTCTCTGTTCTTATCACACTCCCTCCCTTGTTATCTTTCCACCTCACCTCTTTCTCTCTCTCTCTCTCTCTCTCTCTCTCTCTCTCCCTCTCTCTCTCCTCCATGCCCCCTGTAGGTCCTTCAGAGGCTGATTAAGTCCCGTGGGAAGTCCCAGAGCAAACACCTGAATGTCCAGATGATGGCTGGTGATAAGTTGGCCCAATGTCCTCCTGTGAGTTTAGCAGCCAGCCTATCTCTCTTCTCCTTCTCAACACTGACCCTTACAAACTCCAGTAAACCCCAGCAAACTTTTTTTTTTTTACCAGAACTACTTCATAGGTGTACCGTTATTCAGAATTAATAGCCACCCTACCAGCCAATCAGAAAAGAGTATGTTCTTCTCTCTGGGTGATAAACTCCAATAAAACATTATCAGAATTCTGAAAACATTATCAGAATTCCTAGAAATTCTTTTGATTTAGAATGTTTAGAGGAAATGAAGGACCGTTCACAGCAGCAACGATAACTTTAATGGCAAAAACAACAGTTTTAAGTATCACTATATAGCTAATATGAATCACAACATCCACACCACATACTATAGACAATGTGTGGATGCTCATATCGTTATAGTTACAGTTGTCTTTATAGTTATCGTTACTGGAATAGACAGGCCCCAACGGCTATTTTCTTCACATGGATGTGCTGGGCACACTGATCCAAGTGTTTTGGTGTTTGTTGGGGCAGTGTGAACTGGCCTTTTAAAAACAACCAACACGCAGAGCCCAGGGCTGAGGGAGGGTGCATGTGTGGAGTCTGGCTTCTGTGCCTGTGAAACTGTGCATGAAATCATCACAGAGATTAGTTTAGAGAGATGGTAAGAAAGCATAACAGTTTGATCACATTTGGGAAAAAGAAGATGTCTGAAAAAATATGGATTATCTATGACAAAGACAAAAAATATATAAAACAGACAAAATCAGACAAAAGGTTGTTTTTATACACAAAAATGCATTGCTTTGTGAGAGTATTTGTGAGCGAGCAACATCAACAATGAGGAGTATGTTATTGTTTTGTTTTGTGTGTGTGTGCGTGTGTGTGCCTGTATGTGTGTGTGTGTGTGTGTGTGTGTGAAAAAAAATCATCAGGTTTAGACTGCATGTTTATGTGGTATAAGAACGCAGGAAACCCAGGCTGATCTAAAAGCTCAAGGATAAGCTGCAGTAGCCAGCAAAGAAGAAATTAATTAACATTTTACTGCTTCACTAACTGCAGACAAATCAATATGTGTGTGTGTGTGTGTGTGTGTCTGTGTGTTTTTGGTAATAGCAACATGTGGAAGTTATGAATCTAGTGCTGGAGACGGCTTCCCGTGGAAGTCCCGTTCTGATGTCCGCCATGTCGCATGCTTCTCCATGTAGCCATCCTCCAACCAGCCGCCCCTGCCCCCATCTCCTCTCTCCCCCCGATCCCCATCCTCAAGATATTTCAGAGAATATCTTCTAACTCCATCCCCTTCACGCCACCTCCTCCACCCTCTCTCCCCCTCCCCTCTCCTCCCCCCCTCCCCTCCTCCTCCTCCCGGTAGGAGAGCTTCGACGTCATCCTGGACGAGAACCAGCTGGAGGACGCCTGCGAGCACCTGGCTGAGTACCTAGAGGTCTACTGGCGCGCCACTCATCTGCCCGGGACCGCCTCCCTCAACCCGCTATTGGATCAAAACCTGATGACCCCGCCCTCGGCTATCTCTAGCCTTCAGGTGAGATATTATGGAATAGCTGAAAGCATGAGGAGATGTTATTGAGGAAGGCACCACTGAGCCCATAGAATTAGACAGTGTTGAACTGTTGTAAGCAACATTTTTATATTGCCACAGCTCCCTACTTTGTTAGGGGACTGCAGTGACATTTATTGCCATGGACTCTTTATTTTCTATCTATCTATCTATCTATCTATCTATCTATCTATCTATCTATCTATCTATCTATCTATCTATCTATCTATCCATCCATCCATCCATCCATCCATCCTCAGCACCATGATCAGTGAATTAAATTCTTATTCTGGGTCTGACAAGGAACGTGTCGTTGTTGGTAATAGGACGTCCTTTCTGCTGTTTCTGATTTACAGTAATGACTGAGTCTATTCTAGTTTAGTAGAGCTAGTTGCAGGAGTGGCCTAGTTAGGAACAGGTGCACCAGTGTCCCCATTGATCAAGTGAGCCTGAGTCAAGGAGAAAAACAAGAGACCCGGGAGAGAGGCTTGTGTTCCCCTAAAAATAAATATCGTCTCCCGAGGCTCCTAAGATTTAGGGCCACTGAGGTCTCTGGAAGGTACAAGCAGAAGAGCAATACAGACAGTAGACTCTCTACATACAGACAGCAACATAATGCCCCCCCCCCCATTATTTAAGGCTGGAGATCTTTCCATGACACTGCATGGAAATAAAGAAATGTACAAACAACTAGCTCATAGATATTTGACCAAGATGTTGGTCTTAACATAATTACCTCCTTTTATCTCTCGTATGAAAATTGAAAGAGAAGAAGTAGTTATTATTGTATTTGAAATGCCAATATTTATAGAAAAAATCAAGTATATGCTTGGAGCAGGTAGATACACACAGAAAAAGAGCTGAAATGAGCTTCCTCTCATCTCTAATTAGCCATTTTTACCACACCTGCTTGTCTTTTAGGAGAAGTATTTTGTGTCCCTTGTTTTGTCATGTACTGTATCTAAAACCCAACTTTCCCTGCTGTTTCATTTGTGAAGATGGTACTGTGCTGTGTGCTTGTGTGTATGTATGTGTGTATCTTGTGTCCCCTTTACCACCCCTTTTCCCTCTCTTTTATCCTCTCCCTCCCTCCCTCCCTCCCTCCTCTCCTCGCCCCCAGTACATCCGCTCTCTGACTTGTTCCGTGTTTATAGCACCATCTAGTGTTGGCGTCTTGTAACTGTGTCTCTCTCTCGCTCAGCTTTGTCTCACTCATTGCTTGCGTTGCGTCTTTGCAGTTCTCTGAAACACAGGAATTAATTGAATGATCGCTTACCAAAACGGGGTGAGTAAGAGGGACTGTGCAGTTTGCATCCCCCCCCCCCTTCACCCCCACCTTCAGCGCTTCCTAACCTTAACCTCCTCACACACACACACACACACACACACACACACACACACACACACACACACACACACACACATACACAAACACTCATACGTAAAACTAGATGGAACAAGATGGAATAAGATCAATTGCCTTGCAGCTTAATTCCTTCTAACTCCATCAAGTGATGAAACCCCACCTATAATGGGCTCTGGCACTGGCACATCACGCATTCCCAGAATCCTCTCTGCCTCCAACTATGGAACCAGCACTAAAGTGCACCCCCACCCCCCACCCCACCCCCGCCCCCTCCCCTCATGCCACCTGGCCTGACCTGACCTGGGCTGACTGCATCACGTCTACGCCCAGGTGGTGCCCTGTACCAGCACCAGGTCTTCGGAGCCAGCATGAGAGAAAATTCACAAAGCAGACATCATATATGTACATATATATACATATGTGTGATATATGTATATATAGCAGAGATTGTATATAGTCTATTTTCAAAGAAGTCTTAGTATACATTGTTTAAAAATTGGTTAGCAGCAAGTAGTAGTTAACGTGTGGAACAGGAGATTTTTGTGCTTTGTGAATGTGATACCTTTCTAATTTCCCCTTGAATGCAACACCCTCATTGAGGTCTCTGGAAAGCACAAAGCTGATAAAAAGAGAACGCATGGAGTATGGTGATTTATCGTCTTTTGCTCCAGAGGAAAATGAGCCCTTTCTTTTCTTTTCTTTATACACATTTATATTCAACAAATGTACATAGTAGGTAGTCCATGACCTGCTAACAGATCATGTGGACCCTCTGCCCTCTAACGTCAAACTAACCACCATGTTAAATGTTCTACTGTCATTTGTGACATTTTTTGTGTCATTTGTCTCTGGATTTGTCTTCTGACACCTAGAGTCCTGACTTGCAGTGGCACAGACATTTTTCTTTGGAGTGAAAAAGCACCAGTTGAGCGAGTTGCCCTGGATTCTGAAGAGTTCTTATTTTGGTTGCCCCTTTTCTCTCCTCCTCTCTTCTCTTCCTCTTTTGTGTCTTGTCCTCCTTGCCCTTTTCTGTCCTCCTCACTATCCTCTTCTTCCTCCTCTTCCCCTCTTCCTTCTTCCTCTTGCTTCTCTCTCCATCTTTGTCCCCCTCTTTCTACTCCCATCCTCTTGGCTCTTCATCTCTCCCTCCACCGTCTCCTCTTTTCTTCTCCTTTCACCTCTTCTCTCCTCCTGTGCTTTCCTCCTCTCTCCTTTCCATCTGTGTCTCTCTCTCTCTTTTCTCTTTGCTCCTCCTCTTTTCTCCTCTCTCCATCTCTTCTCTGCACTCTCCTCTCTCCCCTCCTCCTTTAATATCTTCTCATCTTTTCTCATACCCTGTCCTCTTTTCTTCTTATCTCATCTTTCCTCCTTTCTTCTGCTCAACCCCCCCCCCCCCCCCCCTTCCAGAACCAGAACCAGCAGCTGCTGCCGGCGGGGGGTGCCGGGGGGGCGGACGAGGAGGACCAGGGGGAGCAGGACAGCCTCATGCCCTCCGACGAGGCCAGTGACTCCTTGTCCCGCGGTCGGAGAGAAAGGGGCTCCCGCTGCCTGCACCCCCAGGAATGTGAGGAGGAAGAAGAGGAGGAGGAGGAGGAAGAGGAGGAGGAGGAAGAGGAGGAAGAGGAGTATGAGCCCCCCCGCCACTCCCACACGTACCGGGACATGTATCCGCCGCAACGCAGTCACCCCGGGGCCGTGCACAGCGCCAACGGGCACGAGTCGCAGGACAGACTGCTGCAGAGAGGAGAGAGCCAGGAGGGAGCCAACCAGCGCCACCACCGCCAGCGGGCACGGCCCTGGCCCAGGGACAACTACTGAGACAGCAGACCAAGGAGAGGAGAAGGGGACGAGGGGGGGAGATGGGTGCGACAGACCGGTGTGTTTGTGTGTGAATGTGTTTGTGTGAATGTGCTTGTGTGTGTGTGTGTGTGTGTGTGTGTGTGTGTGTGTGTGTGTGTAGGTGTGTGTGTAGGTGTGTGAGTGTGTGTATGCTAGAGAAAATGAGAGAGAGAGGGAGAGCTTCCCAGCATGCACACCATCTGCAGCCTGCAAGCTCCGGTCACCTTTGGCCTGCCTGGAACAGGCGGCCACTCTCTCTGTCTCTCTCTCTCTCTGTCTCTGTGAGTCTCTCGGCTGTGCTGGCACTCAGGTGCAGCACCGACACTGCCTGTGAGAGAAGGAGGAGCCCGCATTTGTTGCTTGTTATTTGTGGCTTTTGAATCAGTACAAAAGTGGGCAACAGGTCGATAACATGCACTACTACTTCCACTATAGCCCAGATCCAACACTTCCATCACAGCACGTTTGCAATCCTCACTCGGTTACATTGGAAATATGTTGACTTAGGCCTGATTTATGCTCCCTTTCCGTGTGAAAAAAAATAGATGAATCTGTTTCAAACGCTTGCTCCATTTCATCCGTATCATTTTCAAGCTTTTGGAAAATGTGCAAAAACAGATTAAATGAACGTTGCGTGTGGACTGAAGGCTTCTGTATCCATATCTGTACTTAACGTTGAGCATAAATGAGGCTTTACAGTAACTGGTAGCTGAATGAGCCAAATCAGTGTGTGAGTGTGTAAGCGAAGAGAAAAGAAGCACTTTTTTCCCAGATGCATGGGGGGAGCACAGGTAGATGTGTAGCACTATATATCTTTGTCTCAGTTCTGGACTAAAGGAGTTTAGGTCAGTAAAATAAAATGTGTTACTGGACAAAAATTGATTCTGTTGTTAGAACACCAGTCTAAAACCTCGGAGGAGTCCTATTTTGGGTGTGTGTACACAATGTACAGCCTGCTCCTATACAGCCGACACAGAGAGTATTGTGGACCAGCCGATTGTCTAAACACAGAGCACCCTCCAGTCGTTCCCAAAATGTAGCATGATATTCTTGGTGTCCTGGTAAGGACTTGAGGCACGTTGGCAAGTAATATTTCCCTTTGTTTGTCAGGGGAAAAGGGTTTTTAGTGCAGGGTGGCTGGGGGAGTTTAATGTAGCTGAACGTCACGGGGCTAACAGGTTGATTTGTAGTTGTTGCAGTGCCGTCCGCTGGCGGGAGGGATGGACGCATGGATGTTTGCACTTTGTCCTTTTTCCTCCAGGATTGTTACAGAAAGGCTGAGGCCTGTCCTGTCTTTCGTTTTTTGCATCCGTCACTGTCTCGTCTTCTCTCTCTCCTCCCGTGTGGGGTTGCGTGTCACGCTCATTTGCATTGCTTATCTATGATGAATGACACCACATAGAGTCTTATGTAGGTCACTGTTGTCTCAGGCTCAGAACGCGCTCTATCACTTGACAAGGATGCGCATGCAAAACAAAATGGAGCCCGTTCAGTCACCACAGCTGCACACAGGGCTTGGTTGTGAGTGTGTCTATGTCGTTCAGGTCAGCGCTCTCTGAAGTAGCCGGTGGAGTCTACTCCCTTTGCCCCCAATGACTTGGTTCCCATCTTAGCAGGAAGTGTGTCTTCCTGAGGTTGTTCTTGATGGGGTTCCTGTATGACAAGCAAGAGTTGGGTGCACAGGCATTAGAGACCAGACCATAGTTGACTTGTGAGATTAGTTAGTGGCTGATATGGAGAATGCTTACATCTTTTGAGGATTTACAGTGAAAATGAGCAGATCGTCGAGGTAGAATAGCAACACTTGTAGTCGCCATTGACAGTGAGCTTCCTTCCTGGACTCCTCCCCTCATTCTCTCATGGAGATGCTGCATTGTGGGACTGCTCATCATGAGGATGAGGTCCCTGCGGATCAGGGGTCAAAGTTCAGTAAAAAGCATTTTTTTTCTATTACAGTAGCTAAGATTCATGGCTGCCCGATATCCAAATTCACACACGTTGATAGGGCTGCTTGTTTTGTGACTGTACCATGCATTTAAACAAACAGGTTCTCCTTTAAAAAGGTAAGCAGATGATCTAGTATCACAGCATACTGTTCACACAAGCAAATGCCTATAGCTTCCTCAGGCTTAGGGCGATCCAGTGTAGGGCAAATCGTTTACTTGGCCTTAAAACCCCCTCCCAAGATATTTTTCTGTATCTTTCCATTGCATGTGTAACATATTTGATTATTTAGAAATATATTTGCACAATAAGATGGGAACAGGAACTTAAAAGAAAAAAAAAAATTAGGGTAGAACTGGCTACTTTTTACCTACCAAGGGACAGTAGAGATGCATCCAAAATATTGTGTAAATATTGAATGGTCACCTGATAATGATAAATATAACTATTTAGTCCTTTGTTTCACTTTTTTGTCCGTATGCAATTGTACCTTGTTTTTTTGTTTTGTTTTGTTTTTTGAGGAAAATATTGCTATGTTTACACAGCCAGGATTGTTTATACAGTACCTGAGGTCATACTTTTACGAGGATCTAACAAAAGCCCTCAGATCAGAGGAAGCTGGGATGTTGAATGTTCTATGGGTAGACACATAAAGCCCCAGTACACTAAAACAAGCCCTCAGATCAGAGGACACTGGGATGTTGGGATGTTGAATGTTCTATGGGTAGACACATAAAGCCCCAGTACACTACCACAAGTATCACTATGTACTTGCCACTTCATCTATCCAGTGGACCTGGGTTAGGGTAAACCAATGACCATACAAAACAATGGACAGTCAAAAATGAAGCCATTCAGAAGGAACTAAAAAAATATGGTGAATTCTGGGCGGACCTGGCCGATTTACGGTTTACTACGCATGCTCTGGGTCAAAAAAGCACTGGCCACGTAGACACGCTCCAGTTTGACCAATAAGGCCAACCAATTCTGGCCTCTTTTCTTCAGGACGTGAATGCATGACGCCATGCTGTCCAGGTTATCTACAGTCATTGTGGTGAATAGGCAGAGACAGGGTCCACTCCGGTCAGGCCTCTCAGATCAGGCTTAGCATGACCCACATATGAGGTGAAAGGTGAAAGGTCAAAGCCCCTCCCCCGTCTTGGTCACATCTCCTCTCCAAACAGACACCTAGATGACTAGGTTTGCCTCCATACACACATGCACGCATGCAAACACCATCTGCTTCTGCTCATTGATCATTAATCAAGCCCCCCCAAACACACAAAGACACACACACACACACACACACACACACATTATCACTTAACGTATGCTTCTTACTCCATACATATCTACATGCTCAGTACAGAATTGTACTCTTGCATGCCTTAAAGGTTGTATCAGCGATAGCGGGGATACGTCACTTCTGTTGATGTTCAAACAAAACAGAGCTAGCTAGCTCGCTACTCCCTCCCCTCCCTCCCGTACAACTCTCCTAAAACTCTCCTAAACGCGCATCTCGTCGGTTATTGGTTGAAACACTTTATTTTGGCTTTAAGTGGGTTGCCAATCCTTGTTGGTAGCAATTGTTTTTGTGTACAGATCTCGGAGCCTAGGCCAAGCCTAGGCCGAGCCTAGGCAGAGACGCGTTTTTTTGACGGCCTGCTTATGGGGCAGACAGATAGTGGTTCATTAGGAAAGATTAGATGAATGTGATCATTTATGTTTGGGCCTTTTTTGGGCCTGAAATCGCTGATACAACGTTTAACACCTCCAGTCTCCATTCCCTTTTGTTTTCCATATGTTTGGGTGTATTTCAAATGATTGTCCTCCTTGACCATGTTTGAAGTTTGTGTATAATGCTGTTGACTGTGAAACACACACATCTACCTAAAACATGCACACTACACATTCCCAACATGCACCACAGACAACCAAGGGGAGTCTGTTTCTTTCATTTCATGCCTTTGTTAATTTAACATATAACGAGTTGTTTTTGTTTTCAAAGCTTGCTTAGTTATTTTACTCTTCTCTTCACTCTCCTGTCTGTTCATCTACTGGTCTTTACAGTAATGTGTAGCAATCCCTCTAAAACCATTGCTTTTCTCAGGGTAGTAGGACTTCAAATTGAGATAACTGAAAAGCAGACTGGAAGAAGATGACCACTAATGTAGTTGATCTGTATTCCTTGACCATGTTATTCAGAGGCAGATTGAATCAACAAATCTGGTCTGTATTCTCACATGCACAGACACACTCAGAAGCATGTAAATGAACAGACAGACCTCTAGTGGCCATTTTTGGTTCTACACCCTCATCCATCCATGTGGTGTTTTGAATTACAAGTCCTTTTTTTCCATTTCTCTCTGCCTCAGGCAATTCAACAGGATTAATGAAGTTGTATTTAGAGAAGCAGTGACCCACAGAATGTTCCACTCATGAGACAAATCTTCTCAGTGAGCCAATCTGCTGAAGTCCCAGCTTCCACCTGTGGGGGAAAAAAACGAAACACTGATCTGTTCGAGATCAGCTGCTTGCATG
Source organism: Alosa pseudoharengus (assembly GCF_046254945.1). Lineage (NCBI taxonomy): Eukaryota > Metazoa > Chordata > Actinopteri > Clupeiformes > Clupeidae > Alosa > Alosa pseudoharengus. The sequence continues at coordinate 6,659,214 of NW_027468881.1, read as the reverse complement.
TTTACAACATTAGCCAGTGCACTAATCTTACAATTGCAAACTCAGCATCAGGATTTGGCCAACACCTAACAGCCTTTAAACACACTTTAACTAACTGAATGGATCTCTCTCTAAACTGGACCAGTAACCTGCACCTTTACCAGTTCTTCGAGCACTATCTTCCACAACAATCCTCAACTCAGTTAAGATCTCTGTTATGTGTGTACTGAGGCTGTATGGTCTATCCCACTGTCTCACTGATCTCGTTATCTATTGTTCTGTCATTTTTTTTGGAGAAAAAAAAGCGCAGCATGACTGAAAAAAAAATAGAGAAAAAAAATCTATGCAAGTGTTGCATGAGATCTGATTGTTTATTTCTAGTTCTGCAGTACTTAAGTAATGCATCGATTCTTCTTCTTCCTCCTCTTCTTGTTATTTAAGTAGTATTATATTATATAGGACATTTCACTCATCAATCTAGTTTTATACAGTACTGACCATTAGGGGATTAAAGGAGTGCACTGAATTGTGTAGGGCTGCTTGATTTGACAATACACCGAGTTTGTAAAAAGAGAGAGAGATAGCAAAATAGAGATAGCAAGGGAGATAAAAAAAAAATGTCAAAAAAACAAAGCCCAATGTAGCCAGAGGGGACAGGTTATCTCATCTGAAAAGGGGGAATGTGTCCAGGGGGGGCAGTTGGGAAACCCTCATGTCAGAATTTGATTGTGAGGCCAACCTCAGGCATTGTGTGAGGACACCGAGTGCCCTTTCCCTATCAACCTGAAAACCAACGGTGGGTCTCTCCTCGCATAGAACATTGATGTTTTGGAAGATTTAATTTTTATGTTTGTTTTATTTTGTTTTCTTTCTTCTGTGAACTCAGAAGGCAATTTGCATGTCCTCGTACATTATAAGCTAGTTCTTCCCATGTTTCGGCAGAATGTTTTTTCAAGCGGACCAATATAATAATTTAAAATATAAATTAACTACAACAAAACATCAAGGGTTATTTTGGGTATGAGAAGCACAATTTTTACAACCTTTATGATTTAGTGACTTCCTTTTGTCTTCTATTCTGTATGCAATACGAACATTGAAATATAACGCCTTAGAACATCAAGACTTCCTCCATTGTGTAGGTAGAAAAGAAAAGATATTGCACTATTTTTTTTTTTAATGTCTGCTTTCAATGCAATAAGTGCACTGATTATAGCCCCCGACTTCACAGGACTCCCATGGTCTCTATATGCGTGATGCCTCACGCCCTGCCCTGACTTTCTGAGAAGAGTTTAAAGAAAAAATGTAAAGAAAAAAAAATCAATAAACATAAAAAACTTTGAAATGTCATAAAAAGATTTCCTGCCTGATGCTGTATAGAATGCTTTCTATTTCAATAAAAAAAGGAAGAAAATGCTATCAGTTATAATAAACATAACATTTTATGTACTTTTAACCATCCTGTGCTGTTGTTTTATCTGGGTGTCTGGGTATTTTGTGGCAATAAATAACTAAAGTAGAACAAAACAAGTCACTTTTGCTACTCTGCTGGGTTCTGTTGTCAACAGCTAAACATTTCCACTTCTAAATCTGTAAAACTTGTAAAGCCAGGACAGTATTGCCTGTTAATGATGTTCTATAGCACATTGGAAAGACAGTGGAGTAAGCAAGAACCTCTTAAAGGTGCCGTAGGCAGGACTGCGAAGATCCAGGACTTAGCCGATGTTCAAAAAAAAATTGAACATCGACAACTTCTCAGTCCCTCTTCACAAAACGGTCTCCCCCGAGAGAGCTGTGCATGGTAGAACGTGTGCACCTGAACTCTCATGAGCTTTCTTTTGCTGTCTATATGCACTTAGACTTGAACATAGGGTCAGTTTCAGCAAATATGGCAGAAAGTTAGTTTTATAAGGCTTTCCTACTGCACCTTTAAATCACATACAGAAGCTGTGTTTACCATGCAGTCTCATTACTTGGATAATAGGACACGACATCCATTTCAGGTTTGGTGGCCAGTTTCTCAGATCTTCAATGTTTTGACTCCAGTAAAAGACATCTTGGTTGGGCTCGTGTTTATGGGTGTACCAGTAACAATTTAACAGTACATACAGTCTGGTGGAGTTCCAGAGGTCGTGTTCACAAGCACGCATCATTTCCTGTCCAGGCGAAGCAGGTCTGAGCTCAGTGATAGATACTACTACTATCTCAGCCGACATTCACAGGTTAATAAACATTGCATGGATATGGGAGATGATTTTCACAGCAACACTGTAAAAAACCAAGTCAAACATCACAGTTCAGCCAAATTTGGGTTTATTAAAAGTCACAAATACAATGTAATGTTGCAACCTATAGCAGAAATACTCACTTGTCTGAAAAAAAGCACAGTTGAATTGGGATCTTGCTGGTAGATTACAGTCTACTCACTGAATTGGTCTCTTAACAATTTAAAACTGGGAGATTGGTAAACTGATATCAGTCAGAAAAAAAACACTAAAAAACAAAAACAAAAATGATCTGGTGAAGGAGGGCTGACCCTTGAGTCACCTTCGAGCTCAAAATGTACGTGTCACTAATCCAAGCACCGCAGGTTGTGCAGTTTCTCTCTTACACACACACACACACATGGCTATACAACTTCATGGTCCCTTTACTGTTGACCCAGCAAAGGGCAGGTGGCCAGCTTCACCAACACAGGGAGGGATCTGGGGTTTACAGTCAGATAGAGAAAACAGCCGTGAATGGATGATAACAACCAGAAATAGGGATATAGAGAGACAGAGAGAGTGACGTACAAGAAATGACAGACGAGAGATGGACCAGGTAAGAAATGACCGATAACGCAATACAAAGTGACACAGAGTAAATCCCAGAACAAAATGGCCGACACCCATGGCCTCCCTCTGTCGCAGACCCTCCCCAGCGGGGGGTGTGGCTGGCGAGTCCGCCCCCCTCAGGCAAAGATGGTCTCCTCGCGCCTCTTCTTGGTGAGGATGGTGCCAGGCTTGTGCTGCGCCTCCGGGTGGTTGGTCAGCTCTGGAGGGCAGGTGGACACTGGGCTCTCCAGGATGGCCTGCTTCAGGTCGTAGAACACCGACGCGTCCTCCTTGGTCAGGAAGGTCATGGCTACTCCGCTCTTGCCGGCACGACCCGTTCGGCCAATACGATGGATGTAGTCTGTGATGGGGAGATCAAAGCATACGTAAGTGTGTGTGTGAAGAGAGAGGTCCAATTCATGTGTCCAATTCTGTAAATTTTAGTTACTTTAAGTCAATGGTCAGTCTTCAATCCTGGCAAAATATTTATATGTGGACTCAGCTATTTAAGTACAACCCTTCAAGGCCTCCTGGCTAGAATAGTGCATTACTCTCAAAGCTATTTTCTTTGATTTAATTTACTGAACCAGGAGTGTATCCAAACGGCTATAGGTGAGGAGAAATTAGCTGAATATGACAAAAAAATAATATAGGTAATAATGAAGGACTGCATGTCTTATAATAATAACACAAGCTGAGATTGAATACAGCCACTAACGCACATATCCAGATGATTTCCAACAATATTTCACAATCAACACATCTCCTGGCCACCCAATACACAATACAAGCCAGTAATATTCCCACAATAAAAGTCTATAGAGGCCCTGTAGCGTGCTGGGCACAACATCCTTTTGCATTTGCTAAATACTTTACCATATAGGATGCCGTGTTTAGATAGTGCTAATGGTCCCATTGTTCTATTGAATCTATACCTCGCCATTAGAGGCGTGATCGAGGGAAAAACAGGAAGCGATGGGGCCCCGGGCCCCAGAGACGCTATGGAAACGGAAGTGAAGTCAGAGGCGTGTCCGAGTCGGCTCTTACCCTCGATGTTCTTGGCCATGTCGTAGTTGAGCACCATGGAGACGTCCTGGATGTCGATACCTCTGCCGGCCACGTCTGTGGCCACCAGGATGTCCTTGGCGCCGGCTTTGAGGTTGGAGAGGGCAAACTCTCTCTGTTCCTGGCCCTTGCCACCATGGAGCGTGCAAGCATTGTACTGCGGGGAGAGAGGAGAGAGAAACACTGGTCAGCTACTGCCCCCTGTCTGTCAAGGAGAAAATGACCGATGTGTCTGAAGTGCTTTGGGTCGCATCCTACCCCCATCTTCTCCAGAGACTTGGCCAGCACGTCGCAACCCTTCTTCTGGTTGACGAAGATGATGATGGGAGGCTCGAAACCGCGAGAAAGAACTTCCAGAAGCTTCTTCCTATAAACCGAGAGGAAGGAAGAGTTGAAAGGGAGTTAGTCACAGACTCCTGTGTCATTTTGATGTGTTTGAGAGAGCGGGCGCTGTAGTCAGTAGGCACAGTTCACCAAATACTGTAACAGTTTATAGGAGCAGGTCAAGCTAAATCAGGAGCAAAGCACAAAAGAGCTTCTGTGGCACTGTTGTGCACCAAGATCCATACCAGCTACAAGAAATGTTTCTGGAAAACGGCCCCTAAGGCTTCATCTGTTCCATTAAGTTACTCACTGGTGTGTGTGTGTGTGTGTGTGTGTGTGTGTGTGTGTGTGACTCCCTGACCTCTTTTCGGGCTCGGACATGAGCAGGACCTTCTGCTCCACTCTCTCGTGCGGTTTGCCTGCAGAACCGATGTAGACCACCGCGGGGCGCCGCAGGTAGCTCCTGGCCAAGCGCTCCACAGCCGCGGGCATAGTGGCTGTGAACATGACCGTCTGGGAACACCGAGCAGGGAGGGGTAGGGAGGGTTATTTACAAACATAAACACAAAAGGTTATTTATAAAAATAAATAAAATAGATCAAAAATCGATCAAAAATCTTGTTTAGCGCAACCTTAAGTTTTGTTTCAGAGTGTCTGTCCCACCTGTCTGTATTTGTGTTTGCCAGACTCGAAGTTCATCATCATTTTCTCGGGGTCCTCTGCCTCGTCTGTATCTGGCTTTTGATTGGTCACTGGGATGTATTCCAGAATCTTCTGCACGTCGGGCTCGAAACCCATGTCAATCATCCTGTCGGCCTCATCCAGGACGACGTACGTGCAGCGTCCGAGCACAAGGTAGCGGTTCTCCAGCACGTCGATCAGACGACCGGGAGTGGCGATCACAATCTATGAACGGATTAGGAGGATCAGATGAGAAGACAGGACAATGAGATTGTGATTATGAAGTTGTCATTTAACGATTGTTAATGAATGTGTACGAAATAATATAATATAGAAGCTACTGCAATAATTAATTACAGTAAAATTTAATTCTTGTGTCACATTACCCAAATCAAGTTTAAACCTCCCAGTCAATAATTCTTAATTATTTTCAAATAGAATTCATTGATATGGGTTGAAGATCTTGGGGTCTGTTTGTTTGTGTGTGTGTGTGTGTGTGTGAGTCCTGATGTCTGACCTCGCAACCCATCCTGAGGCGGAAGCCCTGGTCCTCTCGGGAGATACCACCAATCACGGCCACCGTGCGGATGCCGAGGGGCTTGCCAAACTTAAGGGTCTCTTCTTCAATCTGCTGGGCCAACTCACGAGTCGGAGCCAGAATCACAGCGTACGGGCCCTGGTCAGAATCCTCAATTCTACAGAGAACACAAGCAGTACGAGTTTAAGATCTGACCAACAGCTGGACTCCTCCTCCTCTGAAAACTGTGACCAGGTCTGGCTACACCATTAGGTTTCATTATTCTCACTGCTGCCTTAATCTGGGAGCAACCAAGGAATCATCCAAGATTGGGGCAGCTGTGGCCTACTGGTTAGCGCTTCGGACTTGTAACCGGAGGTTAACTTGCTCTCTCCATGAATAGCTCTCTAATAAAGATCATGCGACAGCCACTAGAATAGTGCAGGAATCCCCTGAGGCAGACAAGTGACTATGTGATATGCATCGCCTATGCTTCTGCAGAGAAATCATGTGATGTGGCCTCTAACAGCAGGAAAGGTGTATATGTGGTATTTTGCTTGAGTTGTCCATTGTCTCTGCCGAAGCTACAGCATGACAGTCATGGGTTTTGTCATATGTCTGTATGTAATGCTTTTGTCTGGAAACAATGTAATTTAACCTGTATAAGGCTGGGCCTCGCCCCAGAGAACTTTGGAATTGCTGCTGCAACTTTGTTGATGGTAACATGTCCCCAGTGGTGATTTTCATCTCTGATTGTGATTAAAGATGGCACCTCTTCACCCTCCTGTGGTGCCTTGTGGTTAAGATTTTTTTTTTTACCAGACCCTCACCTGTCAATCTTGGGCAGTGTGGTAATCCAGACCAATAGCGGGATGAGGAAGGCAGCCGTTTTACCGCTACCAGTCTCAGCCACACCGATGATGTCTCTGTTCTGTAAGCCAATAGGAATGGCCTGTCTCTGGATGGGCGTAGGATCCTGAGTTGAAAGGAGAAACGGACATTAAAGTATCAATTTGCAGCTGCAACAGCACCACTCCATCAACACACCCTGACTGACAACTGACTGACTGAAATACAAAAAAGTAAATCTGGATCCTGATTGATGGTTGTTGTTTTAGCCCAGCGGTTCCCAAACTTTTCCCCCCGCGTACCACCGCCTACATTCCGACTCGGCTCGCGTACCCCCACCATCCAACACATAAAAACGTAACGCATTCTATAACCCCCCCATTCTATAACCCCCCCATTCTATAACCCCCCGAGCGTTGACAATATTTTTCCGTTTCCCGGTTTTAAGTGCGTGCATTTGGTCAGTTAAAAAGTTATGAAAATTAGCCTGCATAGTAGCCTAACTACATCCACATACAATATCTTATAATAGGCCTAAAACAACGCATGACAAGGATGTATTCGTTTGGACATTAGGCTATACAGCCTAGAAAGGCTAAACTTAGGCTACCTTTAGTTTGTTAAATGTAAAGCCTAGCTTAATGTTACCTTTCTTGCCCATCTGAAATAACTCCTAGCTTTGCTCCTTCCCTCCTATCTGTTTTTGTTGTTTTCAAAAACCTGTTATATCCGCGAAACTTTCCCCCCACGGACCATCCAACGCATTCAAAAGTAACGCATTCTATTAGCTATTCCAGGTGTCATGTGTAATAAGCTGCCCTTTTTTTGATAAACACATACAGAGTTTATAAATTATATCCTTTAATTTCATGTTTCCATCATTATGACCTGATTCGAAATTATGTATTTATTCATGAATTAATTACAAAAGATTTAAAATGGACAAAAATTAAAAAATTCCGCCATAGCCCTTTTCAGCTCGCGTACCACCGGGGGTATGCGTACCACAGTTTGGGAATCCCTGTTTTAGCCTATTGTTTTATTGTTTATTGCTTAATTGTTAGTACCTTAACTTTCCACTTTTCATCTTATTATTTATTTATTAACTGATTATTATTTTTTTAATTGCGTTGTTGGCGATGCAGCACTCTAAATAACAATACATTGAAATTTAATTGAAATGAAATTGGTGTAACTACTAATGACGAAAAACAAATACCCACCTTGTAGCCACACTTGTCGATGACCTCCAGGATGTGGGGTGGCAGCGTGTACTCCTTCCAGTTGCGGATAGGGTTGGGGATCTTGCCTCCCTTGGTGGTGATGCTGTAGTCCTCGCGGAAGATTCGCCAGTCCCTGTCCGTCATCTCTTCCAGCTTCTTCTGCGACCAGTGCCGGTCGTCCCAGCGCTGCTTGGCCTCCTTCTTGCGCATCTTCTTCAAAAAGCGCCTGCGAGAGACACGGGTGATGGATATTAGGCGCACGTGAACTTACAGAATGCTGGAACACATATTATGCGCATGTGAATTTAAAAAAACGCTGGAACATATTCCAATTTTGTATAGTAATCCGAACCAGTATCTTTGTCTACAGTGTGTATATTTTTATGTATACATGACTGTGTGTGTTTGTACATGCTTACATAGCTCGTCGTGCCTAACACCACCCCTTAGCTGTTGTAGAATCAGCGTAACCTACGGCCTCTCCGGGCTTATTGCTTTTCTAAAACTGTTGCTATAAATACCTTTGCAAAGTTTCATAAAGTAAAGGCAAAGCAACTAGAAATGTAACGATTTATTCATAATCATTCTTCCGCCAAGAAATATATTTCCTCTATCTGAATGGTTGCCAAGCAACATCGAGACACAGCTACTTTAACTTTTGTATCAAGTTATGGTAGCACAGTAATATAGAACAAAATGCGGTCATGTTTATGCTGCATTTTAAAACGGCATCGAACGCGACTCCAATCACAATCAAGGACCGGAACTATCAGTTTTAGAAGTGATCATATACCCATGTAAGTGTATGTGTACGTGTATATGTGTGTGTGTGTGTGTATATATGTGTGTGCGTGTGTGCACTTACTCTTCCTGCTCCTTCTCCTCCAGCGTTCGCCTCTTCTCCATCAGGTCTCCATAGAAATGGGACTGATCCCTCTTCTGCTGTTTGAGGTCAATTCCAGCGATGAAGCCGCGTCCATACAGCTGGACATGGTGCTTGTCTTTATATCTGTGAAACAGAATAGGGGGGAAAGACACTTAGAAACTCTCAGGTCAGTAATGTTTATCAGCATCATCAATGTACCTGATGAGAATGGGTAGAGTAGTTTGTAATTGGGCAGAATGTAAGCTTAAGATAATTAAGATAAGCTTTCAAATGGACTTGTGGTTAGCTCTGTACATATAAAGCAAAGGCTGTTAAAGGGCCAACTCCTTAAGTAAGCAAAAGTGCAATGGAAAACAATGCTGCAGTGGGATAGTAAAATCATAATTTTAAGGTTATAGTAATGATGGTTCATTTGTGTCCTTATACGTATACACACATGGGGTTGTAGTCGACTGAGGTGTCTTCTGAGGCGTCCCACTCAAACACAAACTTCCTGTCGTTCAGGTGCCGCGTGCGACGGCGCTTCTTAATGCCACCCAAGTAGCGCTCCTGAGAGAGGCAAAGCAAGAGAAACTTCTTAATATAGCATTCTTCATATAGCATTTACCATTTGGAATACATAGCTTTGAGTTAAGGTGCATGTTTGTGCTGTGCTGTGTGTGTGTGTGTGTGTGTGTGTGTGTGTGTGTGTGTGTGTGTGTGTGTGTGTGTCTTTCACTAGCCTTGATGGCCTGGAGCTCTTTGCCCTTGTCCTTCTCCTCTCTGATCTTCTGTCGGCCATCATCCTCATCGTTTCCGTTGCTCTCCCTCTCCATGCGCTCCCTCCTCTCTCTCCGCTCCCTCTCCATGGGGTCCTCTACATGAGGGCAAAGCAGGGATGGCAAGTTGAGAAACTGGGACACCTGCAGTTTTATTATAACAATGTTCTGAGCTAATCCGTGAATTAGTGTTGACAATGCTGTCAAAACTGAAAAAGCCGCATAAATTATTCGCCACAATATTGTTTACACAATTGAAATTGATACAGCAAAACATAATAATTAAATACAGCATTATGTATTCAAAACTAAAAAATGCACATCACGTATACGGAAGAGACAAAGGGCTTTTTGGGGAAAAAAATAATCTATAAATCAGTAATGATCAGTTTAGTTTACCAAGCATCTTCCTCCCGATGTCCTGGAACACTCTCCTCTTCTTCCTCTCCTCGTCCACCATCCGGCGTCGCTCCTCCGTCTCCTGTTCTCTGCGTTTGAGAGCCTCAGCCTCGCGCTCCGCTTTAGACAAAAACTTGGGCTGCGGGGGGGGGGGGGAGTAACAGAGATAGAGAGATACAGCAGAACAAATTATGACAGCTCGTATTGTAAGTAAATCACAGGCAAGTTAGGGCTGTGCAATTAATTGAATTTCAATCTCAATTTTGGTTCCAAACAGTCACAAAAATAGTATAATTGACAAAAAAACAATTATTTTGCCACATTCCATTAACTCATTGAGTGCCAAAAATGTAATATTAAGTTTTTCCTTCCCATGCGTTGAGTGCCAAAAACGTAATATTACGTTTTTAGCTCTTTTTTTTAAATTACGAAACTAGACACTCTAACACACCTTATATGTGATTTTGGGAACTCTGTGATGAATGGAAATGAAATATATGACGATCGAAAACTCATGAAAACACACAATCTGGACATTTTATCTGGACATTTTATCATAACTCGGTTGCCGCTTTGGGTCGAATCAGTGACGCATGCACGTCATCTCAAAACCAGGCCAATTTCGTGGGTCTATCACTAGGTGGCAGTCTCGCCAGGTCTCGCTGATCACTTCCCGGAAAGTTTACAGGCAACACTTAATATTTCATGAAAGACGTTATATCTCGATTTCTAGAAAAAAACAGCGATTTTGATGAAAACTAGCCACTGTTTAGCTTGGGATTTCTCAGGAACAGAGGTGTGTAGAAATACACGGTTTGCACCCACTGAGAGCTTAAAGTCTCACCTTTTAAACGAGCCATTGTATGTGTTCATAGCTATAACACAGAATATGCTGTGGCTGTACAAAAATCATCAACAATGGTCTAGATTGCTGGCACTCTAGGACAAAGCTTCCGAAAACAGCTTGGCATTCAATGAGTTAAGAAATAGGGTTTTTGGAAATAGATACAATTTCAACTCCTACAGCACACTGATTCATGCTGCTTCTTTATGCCCCGCACTCCACACGCCCCTCTCCTCTGTGCACAGGCCACTCAAGCTGGGTTGCATGTGTGTGGGCTCCTGCCTCCCTCATGAATAATCATTAATCGAGATTACAATTTTGACCAAAATAATTGTGATTATGATTTTTGCCATAATCGAGTAGCCCTAAGGCAAGTGTACAGAAATGACGATAAAATAACTGAGGAGAGCAAAAAGCAGAGCAAAAAAGTGAGGACTCCCACCTTGGCCTCAGCCTCCTCCTCTGCCTTCTTCTTAGCCAGGAGCTCCTCCAGAGAGAGGGGTTGCACCTGGGAATGGAAATAAAGGGAAGAGGAGGAAAAGGACACAGAGAAATTGAGGGAGGGTGAGAGAGGGTATGGAAAAAGAACAAAATTATAACATCATGGTATACTAACCTTAAATTTCACTGTTACACACCATAAGGAGTTACATACCTTATCTTTCTTCTTCTTGTCATCATCTTCATCCTCCTCCTTTTTCAGGTCTCTCTCTCTTTTCATCCGGGCCCTTGACTTTGGTGAGAGGCTCCTTTCAACATACATTAAAAAATACAGAGAGAGAGAAAGAGAGAGAGAGAAAGAGAAACAGACAGTATTTAAGATCTAGCGGACATGACAAACATTTATTATTCTAATCCCCAACAGCAAGGATCAAACAACAGTCTTCACACCCCTACTCACCTGGATCTCTTGCGGTCTCTGTCTCTACGGTGGCCATCCTTGTCTCTTTCCCGATCCTTCCGGCTACGGTCTCTGTCTTTGTCTCTGTCACGTTCCTTGTCTCTGTCTTTATCTTTCAATCGCCGGTCTCTATGGAGACATGTCAGGGTAACAGAAAATAAGTCATTAGTGTCTAATGTTATTACTAAGAATAGAAATGTAACTTAATTTATGTTTATCATTTACATGCCAAGCCTGGAAACATATTTGCGTGATTCTACAAAATTAGGCAAGCTAGAAGCATGTGCATTATCAAGGGACCTTGTTATTGGAAAACACAAACCTAATAGTGTATGTCTGATTTACCTGTCTGGAGATTTGGAGCGGGTTCGAGAGCGTTTCCGCTCGCGGGAACGTTGACGCTTGCGTTCCTTGCTTGGGGATCCTTTCCGATCCCTCTCTCTGGATCGGCTCTTTTTGCGCTCTCTGTCTTTGGTCGTGGAAGTGGAAGCTTCCCCCTCCTTTTTGTCTGTAGGCTCTACACCCATCTGTGCGAACAGTTCGGAGTTTACTCAGACCGACGTAAACAAAAAGAGTAAAACATCCTATAGCCTACAGATTTAACTTAAGCTACAGAGGAACTGTTCAAATGGAAGTTAATTGCGTGTAGATGCTGTTTTGAACAAACAAACACAAACACTAATCCTACAGTGAATTTGCTTTAGGAAAAGTAGGTTTTTTTTTGATAGACTATTTCTTTCAGATGGTCTGCATAAGAATTGGTCACGCACTGAAGTTAGCTGATTGATTAGCGAGCTAGCAAGATGTCACACTGTGCTAAATACAACAATATGCATTCAAGTATTTCGGAATCCTTGTTTAGAAGTATACGTTATGAGCGAGTAGATGCACACAGTTATCATTCGGTCTTTAATGATAAGTATATTCTGGCACAAAACTCACCTTTGCTGATTGAAAACAAGACGCATACGATTCACCACCGTCTTACACAGCCGCCATCTTGGAAAACACGTGACCTCAATGGAAAGTGCCTAGTGGGAGTTGTAGTCCTTCACCTGAATGAATCTGCTATCAATCCCATACAGATACCTAGTATTAAAACTACTTCTCCCACAACATATATAGGTTTCCCCAGCAGGACCTGTTCACTCTCGTCAGGTCTCTCTGTAGTGTGACCTTAACTCATCAGTTTACAAACAACATAACTGTGGTTGAGAAATATAATGGAGTTAGGCTACTTTTATTTACCCATATTGCACAGTATGCACTTACGAGTCCAAGGAGAGAAACTGTAGGTACTCTCACCTTTGTCAAGATTATTATTAATATAGATAATATAATATAGTATATTTATTAATAATTCTGATAGAATGGACAGAAAAATAAAGAAAAAAGGTCCATACATATTTGCATAAATTGACACACACTGACCTCAAGGTGGTGCTGTAATAATGAAGGTTTTTTTTTAATGGGGGCTTTTAGGCCTTTAATTTGACAGGACAGTGAAGTGAGTGACAAGAGAGAGATGGTGTGGGATTGGGACATGACCCAGGTCAGACTTGAACCCCCATTGTCCCCATTGGCACATAGACCCAAACGTGGTATGGGCGCTGTAGCACCCCCAATAATAATGTTTTCAACTCATAGCCTGTTTAGAGAACAGTTTGGCCCATCGTCAAAATCATTCTATCATTTTAATCTATCTTTGCTCGACTGGTCTTCTACTCTAAACATGTAGCCTTCACTTTTCCCATATCCACATGTTCAAAAATGTGAAATCTGCAGTATGAACTAGTCGGATGTGATGTGGTTGGCCATGAACCGCATCCAACTAGTTCATAATGTACATTGTTGCCTATCTATGCTGACAAAAATATGTTTGATCTTTGACGTCAAATCATTTTTAAATTACACATCAAAAAAGTTAACCATTATGACTTTGCGACCAATATCACATGATGTAGTGCTCCAAACAAAACTTCATAGGTATACTCACTACAAAATGTTTTGGACACATGGAACATTTTTTACAAGGCTATGCAAGCTTATGTATGTCATCCATCTCCATCTCAATCCAGAGATCCAGGATTCGACACTTGCCTCTACCAGATTGTGTCTGGTCTCATTCTTGGATTTAGGTTAGGACCCCCTGTACAGTTTTCAGCACTCTATGTCTGTCTTTTACCAAAACAAAACTCACACTCAAAATAACACTAAAATAATGAATAAAATAACACTGAACTGTCATTCTTTTTTTGTGTATAGTTATGCTTTGTCTCAAAAATCCACAGCATTTCCTGTTGTCTCATTCCTCTCAGCTGACAGTAGCTCACTTGGTAAATTCTGAGTGTCTTATTGTATTGATATTGTAATGTTGCAGGTTGCTATGTGCAACGTGTCTGCTATAATAACCATACTATGTATGTAGATGTCTAATATAGATTAATACTGCATTTGAGTGTGTTGATTCTTTACTGTTGGATTTGTTATAAAATATATGGGGGTCATTGTATGAAAACCTCCTAAAGCTTAAAGTAGCCTACAACAATGCTAATGTACTGTGACCACTTCTGTCCTGTATCAGCTGCCTCACGGTACTTTGCCCGTATGGTTTGATGACCTTGTTTACTGTTGACTGGGCAGCGGTGGCTAAGGAGGTAGAGGAGCAGTTCAGTAACAGTGTCCTTGAGCAAGACACTGAACCTTTAACTGCTCCTGGTGGGCATGGCGGCCTCCACCATCGGTGTATGAGTGTGTTTGTGAATGGGTGAATGTGAGGTATTACTCTGTAAATTGCTTTGAGTACTTGGAGGAATATAAATGCATTTGCCATTTTTACTGTTTATTTTGCGGAAACTCTTTCCCAAATATCCTTACACTTCTCTGTCAAGATACTGATACTGTTCCTGGGAGGCCTCCAAAATACCTGTATATGTACATCATGAGGCCCAGCCTGTATTCTTTTGGGCTTTCATCGTCTCACACGGTAAGTGGACGGTAGCGTAACTGGACCTCATTCATTCATACATAGGAATCATATTTTTATTATGGTTTTCACCATGTTTTTGCTCTTCCAGGATAATCACTTTCTCATTATGTCAAAGCACCATCACTATCTCAGTGCCTCAGCACATGTAGCACTCAATGTGGCTCCATCTCCTCTGTTTGGTGCCATGGGCAGCACTTGTCCAGATCTCCCAGACGGAAGGGAAGGGCTTACATGTAAGGAAGTTGTGATCACAGGGAATCTCAACGGTAGACCTGGGAAGTTTAACTGCAACAAGTGAGTAGTCATGGAGGAGAATTGCCTGCTTGTTTAACCTTTAAACACTGTTCGTTGCTACCCCCCTGGACAAGCCTCAGGCTACAGGGAAAACTGACGCTTCTACCATTTGCAAATCACTCCCTGTCCCACACCATATTTTCAAACCCCACTCTTGGCGAGGATATTCTCACGTTTGCCATCAAATGTTTCTTGGTGTTTTATGCCCCCAATGTTGTCTTCAAGGCAGCACTGCCTGGAAGGCACTAGGGTAAGGTTAGCCATGGGTTAAGGTTAGGGTTAGGGTTGGGGTTAGGTTTAGGATTAGGTGCCTTTAAGTCAGCGGTGGCAGCGCTGCCTGGAAGATGACGTTGGGGGCATAAAACACAATTGAGCACATCAAATCACGCCTTCAAGTCCTCCCAACAAGATCAAACCTGGCTACGTGGTACCCATCCAACTACAAACCAGACTGCATTCTTCACTCCACTAACTATGCTAATGAGACCACTGCACATGTCCTGATGACTTTACATAGCAAGGCATGAAAGACTGGTGGACTTAGTATCACAAAGCATCAAAAAAGTACAGGAGGGAACGATAAAAATATACAAGCACCACACTGTACAAATGGACTGGTTCAATGACGAAAACACCAACAATATCACTTTCTGTAATATTCCAAATACCCCAGATATCACCATTATAGATGACAATACTAAGAATGAGACTGTTGTTTGAAATAGGATGTTCTTTTGATTTGTACATGGACACTTGTTTTAACTCCAAGCTGCTGAAATATCAGCCACTTGCCGACAACATCACAAATATGGTAATGCAAAATTATCATTCTTGTTTTTGGGAGTCTTGGGCATGTGCACAAACTTGTCTTACGCGGACTGCAACTGTGTGGACTAAGCAAGCCAACTGCAAAAAAACTTTGGAGTACTGCTCCATTTCTGCAATAATAGGTAGTTTATCCATCTGGAAGCGACGATATACCCATAATCATGCAGTTCAAAATAAAAATAGCACAATGCATTCTGTGTTTGATCAGACCTGTCTAAGTGTGTAACATACTTCCTTCAATGTTTGGATCTGTGATCTTCCCCTGTGTTGGGTCCAAATAAAAGCATTAAAATGTGTGTGTGTGTGGGGGGGGGGGGGGGGGGGGGTTCTGTGTGTGCGAACATTGGTGGTTCACATGCACAAGTGCCAACATGACAACATGAACTGACAACATGAACTGTGTGTGTGTGTGTGTGTGTGTGTGTGTGTGTGTGTTTGTGTGTGTGAGTGGGTGTACATGGGTGTGTGTCTGTTTGTGTGTGTGTGGGTGGGTGTGTTTCTGTATGTGCGTGCGAACATTGGTGGTTCACACGCACAAGTGGCTACATGACAATATGAACTGACAACAAGAACTGAATGTGTGTGTGTGTGTGTGTGTGTGTGTGTGTGGGAGTGGGTGAACATTGTTTAGGTTTAGGAGTTGTCTAACTGTCATATCACACTCCTAGGAGTATTTTTATAAACAAAACATCACACTAAAAATGACTGCAGTCCCATTTTTCACAAGTTCCTATTGTTTCAGTATGGGGCATAATAAATGATACAACCCAGATCAATGATATTCGATGACTAAATGCCATGTATGCATGAAGGTTATTCCATGAGAGCCTCCCAAATCTAACAGAGCTTGAAGTAGTACAGCAATACCAATGTACCGTGGAAACTGCTGTGTCTTGCGTCAACTGCCTCAATGTATTTTGCCCCTATGTCTTTAGCTATGTTGATATGACCTTGTTTACTGTCGCTTTTAATGTTGGAAATTTCCCAATTCTGTATCAAGATACTGTTACTGGAACGCTTCCTTAATACCTGCACTCTAAACCCGAACTAGTTGTCATTACTAGAAAATTGCGTGGAAACCGATTGCCTTGCAGTTGTATAAAATAACTAGGTTAAAATGCATGTTAACAAATTCATTAAAATATGAACTAAGTTCTGTAGATAGGCCTATTGTTTTTTTTATTTTAAGATTAGGGTACTGTATTAATTTAATTGTTTTATTAAAAATTGAAAAGAAATTCATCACAATGTATAGGAATGCCTTTTATTATTGATAAAACATGAACAAACAACATTTAAACTCATAAATATTCCACATCCACTGTAGATGAAGAACCTATAAAAAAGAACATAAGAAAACAATTTTTTAGTCCATGTTCATTTACACAGTTGAAATAAAAGTTTGTTATATCACCTATGAATGCAACAAATAAGTGAATGGACATCGGCTAACATTAGCCAAAAGCTAACCAACATGTGCTGCTATGGTTAGCTAAAACTGTCTACAGACAGAAACACCTATTTCAATGATAAAGTCTGAATTAAACTTAGTAGCACCAAGACAAGTATATTTACACGAAAACATATGTGATATTGTTATAATCTGGCATACACACCCATTGGAAGGTAGCTACCATGAGCTAACTGTCCGAAAGACTACTAGCATGCTAACAACGGAGCTAATGTTACCTTACTTTTCTCAGGTTAATGTAAAAATAGTAAACAAACATTTAGCTAACTATTGGTCAAACTGAACATAGTTTTCGGTTATTTCATCATAATTTAAATTTTTCAACAAGTTCATCAGAAAGTTCACCCACCATTTGATGTAGTAGCCTATTTGTCACAGCAGCACGAGGCATGGAGTCATTCATCTGGACTGAGAAGCAGGAGGAATGGTTGATGGGCAGAATTTTTTTAGACCCCTCCTCTGCCTTGCAAAAACATAACATTTATCGTTGTCTCTGCTTAACATGATCAGTGCACTGTATATTTCACTTAAATAGTAAAATCAACTCATTTCTTTTAGTTATGACATAGATTTTTCACAAAACACACAAACATTAGTAGTGACCACCTAACATATTTATTACAACTAAATCTGGGTTTAGAGTGTGCATATTCTGTATGAAAAGACTCCCTCCCAGCCTGTGATTCTCTTGAGCTTTCATCACCTCACTGTAAGTGGGCTTTTAGGAGTAACTGGACCTTGTTGTTCATCTATACATATGGATTTCATTTTGATTTAGTTTTCGCCTGTTTTTCTGCCTGTCATTGGATTATCACTGTCTGGGTCTCTCATAGGATAATCACTATCTCAGTGCCTCAGCTCATGCCACGCAGCACACCATGTGGCTCCATCTCCTCGGTTTGGTGCTATGTGCAGCGCTTGTCCAGATCTCCCAGACGGAAGGGAAGGGCTCACAGTGCAAGGATACGGATAAGGAAGTGATCATAGGGATCCTCAACTCTGTTCATTCCACAGTTGATAATCTCCAGGGCCGTGATAGACCAGGGGAGTTCATCTGCAGCAAGTGAGTAGAGTCATGGAGGAGAATTGCCTGTTTGAGCATTTTAACCCAGGGAATGAGATGCAATGCGAAATTAAGAGCAAAAGGCCAAATTGATCAAATTGTGTGCACTAAAATGATCTTCCTAATTTTGTATTATTTGCATTATTTTGCATACATATTGGAGCATCCATCCATGTGTGTGTGTGTGTGTGTGTGTGTGTGTGTGTGTGTGTGTGTGTGTGAGTGAGAGAGTGAGAGAGAGAGAGAGAGAAGGAGAGAGATGTGGGGTATAACTAATGAAGTAGACTAGCAGAGAGGATAGATAACATAAAGGGAACTAGATGTACTGCAAAGCGGTACAAAATATGCTTGCCGCTCAGTCCTGCACATTCTCTCAGCAAAAATAAGTCAAACACACTTGTCAATGTATCTCTATCTCCTACTCCATCCCCTACACTTGCAACTTTTGTGTATGTAAAACAGTGTGTGCATGTGTGCGTTTGCTTTTTCGCTTGTGAGTGTGTGTGTGGGGGTAATGTGTATGGGGTGTGTGTGTATGTGTTTGTGTGTGTGTCTGTTTGCCTGCATGTGTATGTGTTTTATGTGTGTGTGTTTGCTTGTAAGTGTGTGTGTTCGGGTAATGGGGTGTGAGTGTGTGTGTTTATGTGTGTGTGTGTTTGTGCCTCTTGCCTGCATGTGTGTGTGTGTGTGCGCGCGTGTGTTTATGTGTGTGTGTGTATGTGGTGTGGGTGTGTTTGTGCGTGCGTGCGTGTATGTGTTTGTGTGGTAGTGTAGTGGTTAAGGAGCTGGGCTAGCGTGCAGTAGCCTGAAAGTTGTCGGTTCAATTCCCACCTTCCACCATTGTGCCCTTGAGCAAGGCACTTAACCCCAAGTTGCTCTAGGGACAATGTGATCCCTTGTAATATAGCTAACATATGTAAGTCACTTTGGTCAAGAAGTGTCTGCTAAATGTAATGTAATGTAATGTAAATGTAATGTAATGTAATGTAATGTTTATGTGTGTCTGCGTGCCTATGCTTGTCTACGTGCCTGTGTGTGTGTGTGCATGTGTGTGTCTGAGCTTGTGTCTGAGCTTGTGTGTGTGTGTGTGTGTGTGTGTGTGTGTGTGTGTGTGTGTGTGTGTGTGTGTGTGTGTGTGTGTGTGTGTGTGTGTGTGTGTGTGTGTGTAACTGTTGCCATTATGTTGAGTTTATAAGATAATTTGTTTAGGTTTATTTTGTAATTTTACATTGATTTATCTGGTAAGACAGAAGAGACTTTTATTTTGAAACCTCTACTGAGCTGCTATAACGTGAGTGAATGAGAGAGAAGTATGCAGGCACCGTATGCGTTGCTGTTGAGTTTAAGGTCACGCAGTTGAAAGTATTACAGTACATGCTTTAAATTAACTGAAGTTAAGAAGAACAGTTTAATGTTGAAGATAGGAAGGCTTCAAGATGATTTCCTTTCGTAGCATGCAGCCAACGAGGTAATTTGTCTGTCTGTATTTTATTTTCTATACGTGTTATTTTACTGCTGTGTGTGCTAATAAGCTAACATGGGTTTATGTGTTTAATACTGTGTATTATTAGTTTTCACGGTTTGACTATGGAGAAGACTTCATTAAAACCAGTAAAAGGAAACCACTTGTGTCTGCCCGTGCTTGAGAGGGAGTTACAGTGTGTGTGTGTGTGTGTGTTTGGTGTTTGTGTGTGTGTATGTGTGTGCTTATGTGTGTGTGTGTACCAGCATGTGTATGTATGTGCATGTATCTTTATGTGTGTGTTTGTGTGTGTTTATGAGTGTGTGTGTGTGTGTGTGTGTGTGTGTGTGTGTGCGTGTGTGCGTAGTGTCACTAAATGTACACATATATTCGTTTATTATGGTCCCCCATAAAGGAATTCCATGAAACTTGGCATGCAGTCAGAGGGTGTCATAATGATCCTACACCTCAGATTTTGTGCAGTTTTGACCATGTCAGCTAGAGATACCTGCGATTATAACACCTCATTTTTGCTTTTTCATTTTTAACTAGTGGTTATGGGATGGGTTGACATGGCCCCTTGAGACCTTGAGACCAACATAGAAAAGAAAGTGACTAACAGAATAGAAAAAAAGTGGCAACAGTTCAAAACGAAAATCAATGGTTCCGTGTCATCCTTGTGGGTCTACATGCCCAAGTTTCGTGCAGCCTGTTCTTTAAGTTTCCTAGAAATTGTTGACACAATATTACTGAAGGAAAAAAATAATAATAAAAAGAAGAAAAAAAAAACTCTGACTAAACCTACATGACCGCTACGCTAGCGGTGGTCATAATAAAGTTAAAGTATGGTTGGTGGCAGACCCTTTATCAGGACCTTCTGTCTTGGTCTCTTAGCTATCTTTCATTTACAGTAGGAAGGCCCTGAATTCTCTCTCTCCTCTCATAACTCTTTCTTCAGGATTCTTGCTCATGTCTTCCTTGTTCAGTGTTTCTCAAACTTTTTCAGATGGAGGACCACTTAACCAATAAAAAATGCATGGACCACCTAGCTAAAAAAAAAAATAGATTAGACCTACTTCAACAGTATATCAGCACACTCACTGAACCACCTTGCTTATTGTATTTTCACTTTGCTTATTGTGTCAGAGGATTCATATGATTTAAACTAGCATATCTTACATAGACAGTGTTGCAGAACTGCTCGCGGACCACTTGGGATAGCTTGCGGACCACCAGTGGTCCCCGGACCACACTTTGAGAAACACTGTCCTAGTTGATTAAAGTGAGATAGTGAGATAACGGGCCCTATTTCAAAAGGCAGGCAAAGTGCAAACTCCTTCAGGAATGGACTAACTATAGAACTATGTGGGAACACTGAGTGGACTCACCAATATTTCTGCTTAAGGTCTTCCCATGGTGTTAAATCAATTGTGTCCAGTTACTAAATTAGCTTTAGTAAGACTTTGTCCATCATTTAAATGAAGTCCAAATGTGTCAATTCCGTGAGAGCTGGTAGCCCTGTGCCTATGCCCATACGGTATATGCACACACACACACACACATTACTTTGCTATGCATGCTTTCGTGACTAAAGCATTTTATTTTGACATTGAAAATGTTATGTGTTACCTTGTAGGGCAGCATTATCGATATTGTAATGACATTACCAATTCTCCTCTTTGACCTGGAGTATTGATCTGACATCCTTCATCAAAAGGCTAGCTGCCATCTACACCATTGAACGTGTCAATGACTCAGAATTTCTTCCTGGTGTTTGTATTGGATATGTACTATGTGACCCATGTGCAGACTCTACCAAAGCTATCCACTGTGGAGAACACATGCTTTCAGAAAAGGGCTGTTTGCCTGTCATGGATGACTACTCTGAGTTCCGTCCAAAAGTTAAAGTTATCTTAGGGGAGCGATACTCGCTGACATCCATCCCTGTGGCCAAGCTTCAGCTATATACTGTACCTGTTATTTTATATGTATGTGTGTGCATGAATGGAACATTTGTTTTGTTTTCTTTTTAATAAACTTCCTTCAGATAAGCACCACGGCCTCTGCAGCTGTTTTGAGCGATAAGCTGCAATTCCCTGGCTTTTTCCGAGTGAGCCCCAGTGATGCGCACCAGACAAATGCCTTGGCAGCGCTCATAAGATCTTTCGGTTGGAACTGGGTTGGGCTCATCTCTATGGATGATGAATATGGCAGGGGAGTCCACCAAAGTTTCCTGAAGAGTGCAGAGGAGGCTGGCGTGTGTGTGGCCTTTGAGGAGGTCATTCCGCACTACCTAAACCAGGGGTCGGGAACCTTTTTTGCCTGGAGAGCCACTTTTACCAATTTACCAAAAAGACGGTTACAAGAAAAAGTTTAGATATTTAATGTACATTTACTTTCATTCAACAGAGGATTTTTAAATACATGTTCTACTAGTTTTAAAAGTAATGTGCAAGTAACTTGAAATGTAAAGTGGAATGACAGAAGTATAGGCCTTAGGCTTCCCATGTAGACTAAACACCACCCCCTATTTTCCCAGTGTTCTTTTGGTATGCAAAGTAACCTCATAGTTAACAACACAACACTCAATTTTCATGACATGACATGTCATTGGCGAAATTGAACATTAGGCCTACTGTACCAGAGATTAGATTTGGTGATGGCCTTGGAGTCTGGCTGGCTCATATTCAGTGAGGTGAAGTTTCATGCAAGAATTGAGGCTGTCATCATTTAAGGGCAACTCCACGCAAAACTGTCATATATCCATAACGCCAACATGGCATTGTGTTGGCGTTATGGATGTGACAGTTTTGCGCGGAATTGCCCTTAAACGTGAGCGCAGGTTTGTCTTTATATTTTTCATATGTGAGAAAGATTTCACATAAGTGGAACCGAACAGGGTTAACACAGCAATACTAACTCGTTGCAGTGTGCATATATAACGGGCAGTTCATTTCGCGTTTTCAGAATCAGTCTTCGGATGGAAACTTTCCCATTTCAGCCCGCTTGTGTTCGCGCTCGCAAGCTGTGCTCACTGACGTTTCCTTTTTCACATTTTCCTTATCTAACCTACAGCAAGCGCACACATCAACAATAACAATTAAAGTGTTCTCGTTCATCTTTTTTTCTCTTCGCCATTTTCTTTGTTTTGGATACAACCGTTAGCTAGCTGAATTTTTAAGTAAAGCATCAGCGGGTGGAATGTTATCTCGGCACAGCATTGTCCAATAAAAAAACGCGTTTTTCATATCTGTACAGTAGGCTACATCGACGTAACCGTGAATTTCAGCGGTAGAAAACAGACATGGGATGGATTAAACTATGTGAACATATATTATATTTCGAACACTATTTTAACATTTTGATTTCAGTAGGTCCATTTTTAATTTAATACAGTACCAAAATTATTCATGACTTATTGAGTAAACAAATGGCAGGTTTGTCCGAGAGCCAGATGCAGTTCCCAAAAGAGCCACATGTGGCTCGCGAGCCATAGGTTCCCGACTCCTGACCTAAACCATGAGGAGAGTGAGTTAAGAATCCAGGAAGCAGCCAGGAAGATACAACACTCACCTAAAGCACAGGTACAGTTCGAGCTTGAGGTCACTGACAATGTTTTTTTTAAAATGTATAATATACTAATGTCCCACACATGTCACAATGCTTGGCTTTCAAATATATCTCTTACACAATCTTTAATTTTTTTTTTCAAAATTAAAATCCAATTAGGCTGCCAGTTTCTCTGAATCTGAATCAGTGAATTAGGTTTCTCTACAAAATATAAAGTAAACTGAGAGGCTCCAGACCCATTCTAAAATCCCTGATTTATTCATCTCCTCACAAATCCTTTACAAAATGCTTGCAGCTATTTAGTAACAGTCTGTCTCAGATATACCATATACTTCCATCAGTACACTCTAATATAATGCAGTGTGCTGTGCACTGTGTGCTTACTTGCACAGTGCCTGAAATTTAACAGAATAGCGTAGTCTCAAATCGAACACTAAACGGAAATGACATCAGAACACTTAAATATAACTTTATGGCCCCGAGATTGGCGGCGATGTCTCCATGTCATAAAGGCTTTTCTCCCGCTCAGGTGTACCAAATGTGTCCGGTGATATGGGAAGCTCAGAAAAGGTTATGTCAAGACGGGGACTCTGAAATGGGCGAGACCTCTGGTGATGTGAATTTGGACTAGATGTACCGCATAGTGTACAAAATATGACTGCCGCTCAGTCCTGTACATCCTCTCCGCGAAAACAAATCACGCTTGTCAATTTGTCACCATCTACTACTCCATCCCCTACTCTTGCAACTTTTGTGTATGTTTGTATGTGCGTGCTTGTGTGTGCCTGTGTGTATGTGTGCGTGTGAGTGTGTGTGTGTGTGTGTGTGTGTGTGTGTGTGTCTGTGTCTGTGTGAGCATGCATGTGTGTGTATGCGTACATGTGTGTTTATATGTGTGTGTGTGTGTGTGTTTGAGAGAGAGTGTGTGTGAGACAGTCCTGCCTTGTAGCTCCTCTCCTTATCTTCCTCTACCAGCAACCCTTCGCTCAACACCACCATCTACAGGCCAATGGGTGTACAGTCACTGTGTACATAAATTAATTTATTTTATGCCCCCCCATAGATGAAATTCCACGAAACTTGGCCCCCTGGAACCAAACGAAAAAGGACTATCTGTTTCAGAACAAAACAAATCAATCGTTTCCAATCGAACTCTTGAGCGGTTCGTTTGCAGCAAAGATTCTAGAATCTTTGGGTTGCAGTGAGAAAGCAGAGCTGGTGAAGATGCTGTTTGAGAAGATGATCCGCATCAATACCTCTCGGGTTTGGATCGCCTGTAATGCTTGGTCCAGGTCTGAAATTGTGGTTACCATGCAGAACATCAACAAGGTGGGTGGTGGGTTCGCAGTGTACAGTGTTCTGATGGACACTTCAATGACAGAAAATACCTCTTCCTTATGCGATTAGAAGAATTTCTGCAAACGTATAACTATACTATAACTATATTATAACTATATTATTTCAAAACAGGTTGGAGATATCATGGTGTTAGATTTCATCACAGGGGATATCGATGGGTTTGAGCGCTACTTGCAGAACCTACCAAACAGACCAGAGGAGATAAATCATTTACTTGAAGAGCACCAGCAGCTGACGTTAGACTGCACTTCCGATTCACCAGAAGACTGCAGTAAACCAAACGCTGACCATTTGGGAAAGAATGTAGACCCCCCTATAGTCTATGGTGAGAGGGTGGCTATTTGGTTTATTGCTCATGCTCTGAGAGATCTTCTTGAATGCAATGACAACTTCTGCCAAGGAGACACAAATTTTCCTCCATATAAGGTAATATTCAGTTTATATTACTTTATGTTCAAGTATACATTAAGTATACTGTCAAGTGTCAAGAATTTAAAGGATATTATTTTTATTATTATCTTTATTTTATCACTTCTATGTGTATGAATATGTGTTCTTCAAATGAACTGTTCTCATATTTCTCAGCTTGGTGAAAAGCTCCGTAAAGTTGATTTCACCCTTGATAATCAGAGAAAGTTTTTCAACAAAGATGGTGACTTTGAAGATGGCTATGATGTCATCGCATTGGTACCAAATGGTGACATTAGACAAGTTGAAGTAGTAGGGAGATACACCTTACCACAAGGAAAGGTGACCATCACTTATCGAGATATATGGACTTCGACCCACAACAACACAGTAAGTGCAAACTTCAACCAAGCAAACTGTCTGACTTTTTGTATGTACTGCAATTATAGTGTGAATCACTTACAATCCAACAGATGCCTGTTTCTCGGTGCTCATCATCATGTAAACCAGGTGAATCAAAGTCGTCTAATAGATCCTGCTGCTACAGCTGTATCCCCTGTGACGAAGGGACTTTCTCTGAAAAACATGGTAGGTCACTCAATGACTGTTGTGAATAGACATGACATTCATATTCTAACAAGTTAGGGTTGGGATTAGGGTTAGGTTTAGGGTTAAGGTTAAGGTTAGGGTTAGGGTTAGGGTTAGAGTTAGGGGTAGGGTTAGAGGTTAGGATCAGGGTTAGGGTTAGGGTTATGTTTCATGTTCATGTGCCATGACAGCGTCATATGTTCATGACAGTGTCATGTCACTCTTATGTCAATAGTTACAAGTAAAATGTTACCAAATTTAGTTTCAGTTCGACTAAATTGTTGATATTTGGGCTCAACCCCTCCCTTTTGTGCCTTAGTGGTTTATGGCTCAGAACATTTGTTTATGAAATATAGTGTTTACGGTAAGTTCAGACTGAAAACTGAAGCATTCTCAGATCTTTCCAGCTGTTTGTATAATGGATATTATGCATGATGGTGTGTTTCCACAAGCACATTGCAACAAGAATTTATAGGATTGGAACTAAACGCTACAGTGCCAATAAAAAGTATTCACCCCCCTTGGATATTCACTTCTACTGCTTTTATAAATGGAATCTTGATCAATTTAATTTGACTTTTTTTTTTTTACAATAATTTACAGAAAACCCGTCTTTAATGTCAAAGTAAAAGCAGATTTACTTAATTAAAAAAATATAATGCAAAATAAGCGATTACATAAATATTCACCCCCTCCAAGCATTTAATATATATACCTTTGGCCGCAATTAAAGCATGGAGTATGGAGTCTGCGTGGATCAGTGTACTTCGTTACTGTACTTAAGTAGAAATTTCACGTATCTAGTACTTTACTTCGCTATTTAAATTCATGTCTTTCACTTTTACTTCACTACATTTCCTAGATAAAATGTATACTTTTACTCCGTTATATTTCCACTAAGCGTCGTTCGTTACTAAAACATAAAATTAGAAGAAATGTGCGACTGCAATAAGGGAGGTTTGGCGAATCACTGCCCCTAGATTGCATTACGCACGCTGCGCGCTCTATTTCAATATTCAGCGCTTGTTTGTTGCTAAAGGAGGAGAACGCACAAGTGAAACCGCCATGAGCATCTAGCCTACTGGAGGACCTCCCGTTATCATAGACGACCACCCCGACGATAGTGGTGAACTCGGTGAACAGGGTACTGGTCATACACCCGTGGCCGTATTTGCAAGAAATGTTTCTGTACATTGGCAGCTTCTGTGAAGCTGAACACTCCGCTACCTGCCTCAGCGGCCTGTGAAAGGCTATTTAGCATCGCAGGACTTGTCTTCAGTCCAAGAAGAGTAAGATACGTTAAAGTAGGACAGGTTCCGCATTCTGTGCATGACACCAATGCAATGCCTCTGCATGGGTTGTAGTGAGGGAGTTCTCCCCTCCCCAAAAAAGAGTTGGTTGGGTCCATATAGCCCGTCTTTTCCAAAAAGTTTTCTCAGATACGGATAGCAGATCCGGCCCTAATAGACACAAGCGTCAGGAAGGATGGATGGTAGAAAGAGGCTAGGAGAGACTGAGCATGACTACAGGGACAAGTAGAGAGGATTAAAGTTATTTAATGTAAGAAAGAGCAATTACCCTGCATGATAAACCTATATGCCTTGTTTGCTCAGAAGAGGGTGTAGAAAAAGAGTAGGCTAAAAATCACCAAACAACAATATAGCCTACCCATGTAAAAAAACATGTAGCCTAAACATTAGTTCAATATGCCTCTTTGTGGAAGCGTGGGATAGGCTACATTTCAAAGGCTTTCTTTCTTTCTGTTTTTGTTAACATGTGGAATAGTGGAATATTTTTTGTTAACTTTTCAGTTGAAGTGAATTATTATGACCGCCGCTAGCGAAGCTAGCGAAGCGGTCATATAGGGATTGTCAAAGTTTTTTTTTTTTTTTTTTTTTTTTTTTTCCGTCATCTACTTCCTGAAATTTTGGTCAACGATACCCGGGGCACCGAAACACCAGGGCACATGAAATTTGGTGGGTATGTAGCCCCACTAGACTTTTACGGAAAAATTTCGTTTGGTCCCCGGGGGCCACTCCCCCTCCGCGCTGGGCCCCCCGAAACCCAAAAAATGCAGTTTTTCCTCAATAACTACCTGAACCGTGGCACCGAGGATGAAGAAATTTTTATGGTATGTTGGTCTCAAGGGCCCACATCAACTTAGCCCATAATCACTCATTTGTGATTTGCACCCCCCCGGTAAAAAATGAAAATGCAATATCATTCTGCTTTAATCGCCCCTCTCTTCAGTAAAGACGTTCAGAACTGCACCAAAATACACAAATATGTGTATGATTAACCTGACATTCTCTGGGGGTATGCCAAGTTTCGTAGAATTTCATCCATGGGGGGGTCTAAAAAATTAAGTTATGTGTACATTTAGTGACTCTACACTCATTGGCCTGTAGATGGTGGTGCACACATATACACATGCACACACACACACAGGCACCCACATACTATCGGTATTAGAACGGCCGATACATAATTACAAATTCAGTAGGATTAAAAGAAAGCCAAAATAAATATTCATCATCATCATCATGGCTGCATTTCCAGTATTGGCGATAAGTAGTCGTTTGTCCACTAGATGGCGCATCGTTGCAGTGAGACGTAATTTTGTTGGAAGTTAATCTTAAATGGGTTGGAAAGACACACTAAGACTACAAGGACAAGACTGTAGGCTACAGTAGTTTACCGCAGAGAACGTCTAAGGGTAGGATGATTTCTGCATGACATGTAATTCCCATTTCCTCTTGAAGCCGAAATAAATCTGAGAATGTTTATCGGACATGCTTGTTTTTTACTGCAGGTAGGCTACGTTAATCCTATCAATAGCAGAACGTAGGTAAAATAATGTTACCGTTAGCATGGTTGAGTGATGGAGGCCAATTTGATTATTGATGTATTTGTAGAAAACCATAAATGCGTTTATTATCTACCAAGCAAATCGATAACAGCACTAATTGTATCTTTCGACTGTCATCTCATTTGCTTATGACCATAACCTAGGCTACTAACAGGAGCTAAGTGAGTTAGCCACAACACGTTCGCTACGTGATGGTTTTTTAATGGAAAATATATAGGCTACCTGAAAGATAACCTGTCTATGATCCCGTGATGATCTACAATCTCCATTTAAACCAGATGTTTTAGAGCGCACGTTGAGATGTATTCAGGGCAGGGCTGTACCTACACATATTTGTTGCACGTGCTACAAAAATCATTCTTTGCGATGAATGATTTAGTACCAACGTTACAAGGGTCAGATACAGTTTTGCCTATGGCTATTCCGTGAGACTGAGGCGCTTTTTGTTTGTTCGAAGTGCGTGTTTAGGGTGTGAGAGGGGAGTCGATGTGCTTTGATTCCAGCTTGGTAGTTGTAGTCTATGCGATTAAAAAACACGTGTGTGTGAAGTATCCAAACAATGATAACGCTTTCATTATGGCTGCTTTAGCCACAGACCTTGAGCTACTGTACAGTGGGTTGGGTTCCGTTTAGAAGTGTCCACTTCATTCGCCCTTTCCGTGATTCACAGCTACGTGAAATGTATTACTACTGATATGCAAAACTATTAACTTTTTCGCCAAGAGGTGGCAGCTTGATACTGTAAGGTGTAAGCCATTGGTTCCAACGGAGATTTTATTTGGGTCGCCAGCATAGCCTAGCGACAATTTGTGTTGTGTAATAGGCCTAGCATAGGGCCTACCTTATATAGCTTATAGTTTGTTAACAGTCACGGTTTTGTCATAACTCCCTCTATGCATTTTTGCATTTAGAATAGCTCTAAAACCGGGGGGCGAACACGTCGCAGGGGGGGCGCCAGTGCGTGGATATCTCAATCGCAAAATTAAACAATATTTCTATCGGGCGCCTACCATGGACTAGGCTGGGTGAAAATCAAAAGATTGCGTCAAAAGATTGAGCTTAACCATTGACCTCATGGTTGCAAAATGCAAGGGAACATGAATCAGCATATTATTTGCACAAACAATAACGGAGAGTAGCTCTTCAACTTTGCCCGTTAAAATGTGTATGAACAGTCTCGCAACGCATTTCATGAAGGCCCTTTGGACATGTCAGTTATTTGCACCACTGGGAAAAACGGCATTTTGTTTTAGACTACTGGTATTTCATTTGTGCATTGACAATAAAGCTGAATATCATTTGAACTAGATGACTAAACTTATGCATATGTAGAAGAAGAAACATTCACAAAAATCCATGACATGACCTCTCTTCTTGATAGCTGTTGAAAACTGCATGGAACTGACAGGGATTGTTTTGTTTAATAATAAATAAATAAATACATTATGCTGCTACCTTCTGCTTTTCCCAAATACAATGTAGCCTACAGGTGTACCTTTCATCAGTCCAGTTGCAATGGATGGACTGTGATGAACTGCCCTACTTGTGATTGTTTAGAGATTTTAAAGGTTTTATAACAATGTTACAGATTTTTTGGCCCAGAAACAAATCTATTCACCTTTGCAGCGCCAGTAGGCTACTTTGTGTGCGGAATGTGTGCAAACACACATTTCAAACAAGCATACACAAAAGTTTCAAGAGTGAGGAATGGAGTAGAAGATGGAGACAAATTCATTAATATGATTTATTTTCGCGGAATGGATGTGCAGGACTGAGCGGCGGTCATATTTTGTACCGCTACGCGGTACATCTAGTTATATAACCTTTACACATTTGTTGAACCATGGTACTAATAAAAACTACAGGATAGCAAGAGGTGAAATGTTGCTTCATTTATCCAATTTCCACCACTATGGAAAACATTGGGCCGGTCTTGGGCCTGAAACTCCCGGGCACTGAATTCTGGCAACTTTGAAAACCAGCTTCTTTTGAAGATGAACAGACACCTTTTCAGTTTCAACTAATGACTGGCATATTAGTAGCTGCTGGACATAGGTGGCCTGTGTGTGTGTGTGTGTGAGAGAAAGTGAGATGGTGACCTGGGGAGTAAGCCCTAGAAATGCTCATACCAAAATGATCTATTTCGACCTCCCTCAGACCGTCACCACGGTCTACACCTTGAATGATGCCATCCTTCTACCTTTTCTCGAGACCATTATATCAACAATGTCATGTGACTGACCTGGAGGCTGTCGCGCCGTAATATAATGCATTCAGGGACATGCCTCTTCCTCTTTGCCTTTCTCGCCTCAATTCTGAGACCGGTGAGTATGATTTCATTAGAAGCCAGTAATCCGCCACGTTATCGTGCAGGTGCCTTTGGTCCCTGAGGATTCAAACTGGTTTTCCCTTTGATATTCGTTCTAGCGAGGCGTTTACTTTCGCCTTCACGGTAGAACGTTACCGGCGGCTTGTTGAATGCAAGCTAGTGTAGCCGGTTTAATTGTTGACACCTGTTGTGTTTCTCTCCGCGCTTTTTGATCTTACAAGCCGCGTGAATGATGCTTTGTTTAGAAAACAAAGGCTGATAATTGGCAGGGTGGTCAAGACTAACTTTCGCCCTGTTAAGGATTTACACGCAGGTGTGCAGGGATGGTAATCAGCCTAAATTCATTACGAAACGTAAGGGCTTTTGGAGTTGTATAGCTAAAGCAGTGTGTTCGCGCACAGTGAGTCTTTTAATTTACTAGCTTACCGTGTGTTCATGCAGTAGGTTAGGAGAAAAGGCTTGTTCTCCAAGCGGTGCGTTCGCGCACAATCTATGGTCGTGCATGCACTTCTGGTCTTCCGACCTAAATCAACAGTATATGGGAAAAGATGTTCTCCTGTCTAAGCAGTGCGTTCGCGCACAGTTAGTCTTTCTGTTCCTCCAGCCTAAACGGCGTGTTCACATGCAGTATGAGAAAAGTTGTTTTGTCTAAGCAGTGCATTCGTGCACAGTGAGTCTTTCGGTTTGCTGGCCTAAACCGCGCATTTGTGGGCAGTGGGTATACAGCTTGTTTTTCTGTCTGAGTAATGTGTTCGCGCATAGTAAGGATGCAGTGGGAGAAAAGTTTATCCAATCTAAGCGGTGCATTGTCCCACCTTTGAAGGTTTAAGAATTTCTGACTAGCATAGTTTTAAAAATATTTAAGCTTCTATAACACACAATGATCTGGCCATTAAATAGCCTTAGTTGCTGAAATGGCCTTAAATTAAAAAAAAAAAGCGGTGCATTGTGCACAGTGAGGCTTTCTGCTCATCCAGCCTAAACGGCGGTGTTCACAGGCAGTAGGAGGAGAGCTGTCCCCCTGCCTAAGCAGTGCGTTCGCGCACAGTAACCCTTTTCGGTCCTGCAGCCTAAAATAACTCAGGATACATGACATACAGCAGTAATAAAAAGGAAGCAGTGTGTTCGCGCACAGTAAGTCTCTCAGTTTACTGGCCTATACGGCGCTTGTCTTTCGTTTCTAGTCTGCTAACCTTAACATTTCCCAGTTTAAGCAGTGCGTTCGCGCACGGTAAGCCTTTTTGGTCCGGCGGCCTGAACCGTCGGCTCAAATACAGCAGGAGTCAAGAAAGCAGTGTGTTCGCGCACAGTAAGTCTTTTTTGTTTACTGGGCAGTATGTATCACTGTCTGAGCAGTGTGTTCGCGCACAGTAAGTCTCTCAGCTTACCGGCCTATACGACGTGGTAGCGCGCGTTGGGTTGCAGCTTGTCTTCGGTTCTAGTCTGCTAACCTTAACATTTCCCAGTGTAAGCAGTGCGTTCGCGCACGGTAAGCCTTTTTGGTCCTGCGGCCTAAACAGCCTTTTCAAATGCAGCAGGAGTAGCTAGAGCTGTGTGTTCTCGCATAGTAAGTCTCTCTGTTTATTAGCCTAAACAGGGCGTTTAGACGCAGTGGGGATGTTTGTCTGCCTAGGCAGTGTGTTCACGCATGGTGAGTTTCTGTTTTCTCAGCCTAAATGGCGTGCAGGCCAAATGTTCACATGTAGTGGGAAGTCTTTGTTCTCCTGTCTAGCAGTACGTCCGCGTACTGAGAGTCTTTCTGTTCTCCCATCCTAGACGGTGTGTTCACATGTGGTGGGAGAAGATTCACTTTACTTCGTTTTCCAGCGTTTGGGCCCAAGCACCGGAGGTGCAAAGCCCTTTTGTTTGGTTAAATTACTATCTCCCTTAACTGTTGTGCGCAACTGGTGAGATTGTTGCTATATTCCCCTCGCACATCCGTGTGCAGGAGTGGACGTCTATTGCCCCTTTGTATGGTCACATACAAGAGTGAAGGTGTGTGTGATGTAATTGTAATTGTAACTGTTCATATTTTTCCGTCAGGGTCTATACCCCCTTTACACTGTGCGCAGCTGTTAAATTGGTTGCTATGTTCCCCTCATACGTTTTTGTGAGTGGAGGTTGTATTTCTCCCGTGTATGTACACATACATGAGTGGTGAGTTTATTTAACTTTGAGTTTACAATCTTTTAAAATAGTTAATTTTAACATGGGATTAGCCGGGATGACGAGGTGCAAGAAGTTCTGGTGTTCATCCAAACGCCATTGTTAGCTGTAATCAATGCAACAGGAAATAACTAATTTAAACACACGAGATGTGTGGTCTCATGATGACATGAAGTCGCATGACTGCGTGACAAAACACAATGGCAGTCACATGACCGCTGAAAAGAAGTCGCACAATGACATAAAGTCACATGACCGCTGAAAAGAAGTCGCACGATGACATAAAGTCACATGACCGCCGGAAAGAAGTCACACAATGACAGTCACGTGGCTGCTGGGATGTAATCCATGTGGGATTAAGTTTACAATATTTTAATGTTACACTTAATATTCTAACATTAATACTCTAACATCTCCCGTCTCTAACATCTCCCGTAACCTCTGTTCTTGTGGGCCAGTGACTCAGTGTCAAATTACTGTGTGCAGCTGGGCTAGGTTATGTTTGAAACCATTCACAGCAATGGTGCAGTGGTAAAAGGGTTCTGTTACCATCTGACAATACTATGGCACCAAATACTTGCCCCATTTGCGGCACAATCATGGACAGACAGGAAGTGTTAACCATGTTTGGGCAAAGTGCATCTCACAGAAGATGTGGAATGCCCATGTCCGGCTGGTATCGACCATTTGAGGAGTGTGGTCTGGCCTGGTTGAACATCCCCATGCAGTGACTGTTCCTCCTCCCACCTGTGATGGAGAGCCGGACAGTATCCATGATAGTCACTCACGCAGACAGCATTGTGTGCACTCCTATAGGTATAGGAGGAAAAGAGCCATAGAGGGCCGTAGCTTAATTCCCCCCCTCTAGGCAATTAGTAGGGGAAGAGGACATGCAGTTAAAGATTCCGGCCTCTAATTGGGGCCTGATTGACTGAGTGGCCAGGGGACGCTCACTCCCAAGGGCCAGCTCCATCCATGGCAGGTTAGGCAGCAGGAACTTTCCCTGTCCACCTGCCACCTTTCCAGGAACCACATATGGCTGATACAGAGTCCATATTCCTCTGTACACTGGCTCTCCTATTGAGAAGAGAGGCCGGATGTACTTAACTTTGGTTCCTTCCAGCTTCAGAGCTCTGGGTCTGCTAGTGACAATGTGTATAGTAGGGATGTAACGATTACCGGTATAATGATAAACCGTGATAAAAATGTTGACGATAAAAATTACCGTTTTCTTTTGAAATATCATAATTATCACGGTTGATTACCACGGTGTTGAAACCGTGTGTTTAATCCTTCCCAGCTTCATCCGAGCCTGCTTTTGACATACAGTAGGCCTGGTACAATGAAGCAAAATTGGTACCCTACTGATTCTGTTGTCTAATTGATGGTTTTAACTGCTATTTGGATTAGGCTACAACTGATTTTAAAAGGCGGAACATTTTCACCGCAAAACTTGCACTGTATCATTTAGCCACTCTGCGTCTTTTTATGTTCGCGTCCACATTATATCCATTCCACTCACGTTATCAGAAGAACACAGTAGCCTAAAGTTTTATTTCGAACACTTAATTTGGTCTCACTCAGGGTAGGAATTTCACGGCGGCCACGTTGTTGCCCCTTGCGTTGGCCCTTTGAAAATCAGAGGTTTACAGGCCACGGTGGCCTTGGTGCCCTTCTTTCAATATTCTGATTTGCGTCCTACTAATGCGATTTTTATTTAGCCTATGGCCTGTCAAAATATTTACAGCGCAAATTAATTTAGTCTTTTACGCAGTGGAGAAAGTGACAGCGCAAGAAAGAAAGTGCGTCTAAATTCACCCATATTTCTCAGTTGAACTACTCGCGAAGTAGCCTACTCATCACACAGACATCACAACTATCACATGAAAGAGCTTTTTCTCAGCTTTTAAACGATGTTAGCCGCGAATTGCTGTGGTGAACGGTTCGCGAGAAAAGTAAATAATATAATTCAATTTAATCATAAATTCTACTGAAGGTTTTGCGTCCATCTCCCTACCCATTCCTCTCGGTGCAATACTTCACGAACCATTCGTTTAACACATGACAAACCATATATCAGAATAAACAGCAGACCTTACCGAACACAAAGGTGTAAAGCAGTCCCCTGTACAGTTAGCCGTTCCAGAGTAATCCAGTTTTGAATTTGCAGTAAATTTCGACATGCATGGCTGTCTCCAAATTTGGGCTTTAAGTTTTACAATGTGTTTAAATAGTTCCACATGATTTCATAACGGGCCAAATACAAAATAAATGTTACAAATATCGCCTAGATATCGGTAAATCAGAGGACAGCTGACTAAGAGTTTGTGAAAGTAGATCACAAAATGCTAAGCATGCATCTAGGCTATTTGAGTTTCTTAAAGCTGAACTGTGCTTAAATTGAATACATGATTTCATAACAGGCCAAATATAAAATAAATGTTAAATATAGCCTAGATATCTGTAAATATTAGATGATCAGATGATTTGCAGTTCTATGTAATATGTCATGTTTCATGTTTTTGTAATGTTTCATACAGTGATGCAGGTCTACTGCAGTGAATAGGCTTTGATCATTTTTATAGCCTAATACTGTATAGTTAACTTTGGCCTTGGTGCCCTAACATGTGGCCTTTGTGCCCTCCACCAAATATGCCCAACTGAAGGCCAAGTGGCCTTGCCCCCAGAATGGTGAAATTCCAAGCCTGGTCTCACTCATTGGATCCAAATAACAGTAATAGCAACCTCCAAGTAATGTTAGGGTAAGTTAAGATATAAGCACATAGCCAATTAAACATGAAAAACTGAACGGGACACTTTATGAAACTACTAGCTTGTGTAGGCCTATCAGTGCTTTCTGAACATATTGAACACACTTTTAAAAATACCGTGATAATACCGAAAACCGTGATAATTTTGGTCACTATAACCGTGAGGTTAAATTTTCATACCGTTACATCCCTAGTGTATAGTGAAGCCTGGGATGAGACTGCTTTGGCTGTTTTGTTAGCAGCTATCAGAAAGTCTGGTAGCGCTAGTGGTCCAGACACCAAGAACTTGTTGGAGGCTGCTGTCTACCCATTCCTAACTCACCCGTGATATTGGAAGGGCCATGTCCTCATATTGGCTAGGAGGCTTGTCGGGCTGGGGGCTGCTGCTGGCTGGCCCAGCTCTTTGGCCACTACGTTGCCACTCCCCCACCCATTGGAGTTTCCAATTTCGGACAGTAAGGGGCCTCAGTCCAGGCAAATGCTTTGGCAGAGGAAATAGCAACGCCATTTCAGAGGGAGCGCCATTGTCACAGTAAAGTCTAAGCGAACAGCAGGCTGCCTTTTACTCAGCATATTTCCTTGTTTCCAAAACGGGAGGGGCGGGCTCAGACCCTTCTTAGTCCTCCGGCGCTTCAACATGTACATCAAATCTTAACCGTCAAAATACTAAGGAAGTGGTTCACCACTACCAACTTGCGATACACTTTGTTGGGTACAGGTCATGTAGTACACAGACACTGTGCTGTACCATGTTCAGTCCCTCAGCTAAAACTCAACTGAAGGAAAGAAACCTTCAACCAATTCAGGAGGCAGTCTTTTAGGGCTCCACCTGAACCCACTCACAATGAGGGCCACTCTTACCCCTTAAAGGATAGCAAGAGTTCTGGCAGTCCTACATGACATTTGCCTCAGCAAACATTAGATTCGATTGGCTTTTAGAGAATCCAGGGGATGATCTCTGCAGCAGTGATGGTGTTCCCACACAGTCTCTTCAGAGCCAGATCTCTGCAGCACTGGCTGACTGCCTCAAACCGGCGTTCATGGGAAAAACAGGCATGTTAAGATTCCACATGGGATGGTCATGTCTGCAAGCTCTGCCCCCATGACTGGGCAGCAGGATGTGTGTACAAGAACTTGGGCAGTCTAGTACATTTGTGTCAATAGATACCTCCCAGACAGGCTGGGGAGCAGTTTGGGAGGGCAGAACCGTGAGTCGTCTCTGCTAGCCCCCATGGAACATGGGGCACATCAGTCTTCTGGAGCTGGGGGCAGTGCATTTCACCCTGAGGGCTCTCTTCTCTTGTATACAGGGCAAGCATGTCTTTGTGCGGACAGACAGCTCTGCTGCTATGTACCATATCAACCACAAAGCGGGCTTAAGGGCTCAGCGTGGCTGCTAAGTTACTCAGAAACCTCGGCTGTGGACATTTCCATGCCTGGCCTCACTCAAAGCAGTGCCAGAAGCTCGGAATCTCGAATTCCTGTCAAGCTGTCATCTGGTCCCGCTATCCTCAGCCCTTCTCAGGGTTAAAACTGACTGTAACTGAGCCCATGAGTATTGCCAAGCATTTCCAGCAGAGATGGGAATTGTTCTCCTCATGGTGGCAGGACCTGGAGTTAGATCCAGTGACATCCAATGCTTGGTGCTACACTTTCTTCACTCCCTTTGGGATGTGGGAAGGGCAGCTGATCCAGTATCCTGTAAGTCTATGCCTTGGGGTCCCATGGCACTGTAGAAGGTTTGTCTGTTGGAGAAGACCCTATGGGGTCGCAGTTCCCGAAAAAGCTGACTACCTGCATCCAGGCAGATTTTTGAGAGCTCAATCCTGCAACCTCCCCTGGGTGGTGAGGCCTTTGAGTGCAACCCCAGGTGGACCCCTGGGGCATCAAGTTTGTGTTGCATAAAACTGCATGTTTGGCCACCTGCAAAAATAAAACTGCATCTTTGGCCACATGCTCTGCCAAGATGGCAAGTGAGCTATGTGCACCCTCCATGAGTACTACATGCTTGAGGTGGAAACCATTATTCTTCCCTTAAGGGGATGGCTCAGTCAGTTAACCATGTCATTGAACTGGAGCTATTTTGCCCTGAGCCAGCTTGCCAAGCTGAGGGGGCTCTTAATGCTCTATGCCCAGTCAAGGCATTGGGAGCTTGTGTTGATCACACGTGGCTGCGTTGACAGGCGCACACACAGCTTTCGGTGCTATGGGTGTAAGTTGCTGGTTCACCCAGTGTCTACACACCGTTTGACCCACCAATTGATGGGGACAATTTTTCAGGCCTTCTCTGGGCAGTGTTTTCTAATCTCTTAAAGCCTGGCGGCTCATTCCACACGGAGTACGGCCGTCTCATGGGTACCATTGAAAGGGGTTGCTCTTGGTGGCATGTGCAGCGGCATCCTGGACTACTCCATGGATCCCTGCCAGACTTTAACGAGTCAATGTGACATCCGCCACTATCGGCTCCACTGTTATGTTGGTGGCCGACCTGACTGGTGATGAGTAGTCTTCTGTCCTCGCGACACTGTTGGGACTAGTCATCCAAGGTGTAGACCGTGGTGACGGTCTGAGGGAGGTCGAAATAGATTGTAAGTTATGTCCATAACTATGGATCTATGAGACCGACCGATGACCGTCACCATCTCTTGTCGCTCGGAACGAGCTGAGGCGTTCCAGGCAAGAGGAAGAGGCATGTCCCTGAATGCATTATATTACGGCGGGACAGCCTCCAGGTCAGTCACATGACATTGTTGATATAATGGTCTCGAGAAAAGGTAGAAGGATGGCATCATTTAAGGTGTAGACCGTGGTGACTGTCATCGGTCGGTCTCATAGATCCATAGTTATGGACATAACTTACGTTCTTTTTGTTGAAAGAAATAAGTTATTTATTTTTCATTTTTACCTGAAGTTCATACAAAAGTGAAATTTCTGTTTCAGTTTTTTTCTTTGATGTCAGCTCTAAATAAAAATATGCTGTTTGTTCTTTGAACTTAAGAGAATTGTGCCTGAAAAGTCCTAGAAAAGAATGTGATTTTGATTTGATGAGTGAGATTAAGAAGATATGGGAACCCTGAATATGCTTTATGCTTTACTATCAGAAAGCCAAAATAACATTCACAATAAAAGTTCAAAATAAAACCACTTTTACTTCAAATACTTTTTCTAGTACGATACTTGTACTTTTACTCAAGTATTGCTCTCTAGTACTTTATACAACACTGGCGTGGATAGGTCTCAGGCTTGAACATCTTGATACTACAATTTGCTATTGTTAAACACTGCTCAACACAGATTTTCTATAGGATTGAGGTCCGGACTTTGACTCGGCCTCTCCAGAACATTCACCCTGTTGTCTTTAAACCATTTCTGTGTAGTTTTCATTGTCTTGCTGGAAAGTAAATCTTCCAAGTCATAGTTCTCTTGCAGACTGAATCAGATTGTCCTCCAGGATTATATTTTGCTGAATTAATTTTACTTGTACCTTTACAAGCCTTCCAGGGCCTGCAGTCGAGAAGTTTTTTTATGCCCCCCCATCGATGAAATTCCACGAAATTTGGCATACCCCCAGTGGATGTCAGGTTAATCATACACATGACATTTGGTGCAGTTCAGAACATCTCAACTGAAGATAGGGGTGATTAATGCAGTATAATATTGCATTTTCATTTTTTAACGGGGGAGTGGGGTGGCAAATCACAACTGAGTGGTCATGGGCTAGGTTGATTCGGGCCCTTGAGAACAACATACCATAAAAATGTTGTCATCCTCGGTGACACTGTTCAGGTAGTTATTAAAAAAAAATGCATTTTTTGGGTTTCGGGGGGCCCAGCGCAGGGGGGTAGTGGCCCCGGGGGACC
Organism: Alosa pseudoharengus; assembly: GCF_046254945.1. NCBI lineage: Eukaryota > Metazoa > Chordata > Actinopteri > Clupeiformes > Clupeidae > Alosa > Alosa pseudoharengus. Next base: position 6,619,945 of record NW_027468881.1, on the reverse strand, counting down.
AAACAAACATTTTCCGTAAAAGTCTAGTGAGGCATCATGCCCACCAAGTCTCATCTCCCCTAGTGTTTCGGTGTTCCGGGAATCGTTGACCAAAAATTCAGGAAGTAGATGACAAATTTTTTGGGAGTAGTCTGGTGGGAGTAGGAATCGGACTCCTTCTTCTCCTAATAGCCTTTTTCTGTTTCACTATCCATTGGTACAATTTAATTATCCAGTCTTTTGATTTTCTCCTGTCTTGTTTCATGATGCTTGGTTTGGCATTAAGTTTCGGAAGTGTTGTTTTATTCCTGGATAAACCAAGCATTAACTTTTGCAGAGCCCAGCAAACCACTTATGCCTTAGGCTTCACCCTCTGTGTCTCCTGCATCTTAATCAAAGCCTTCCATGTTCTCCTGATATGCATGGACCATAATACTCTGAGTCCCAATCAACTGAATGGGCTCTACAAGCTCCTGATTATGGCCCTGGCGATATCTGCTCAAGGCCTCATCTGTTTCTTCTGGGTGATCTTTGACACCCCAGATGTTCTTCCCAGTCATCCAGACCATCAACAGAAGATCCTTCTCTCAACCTGAACTGCACTAGCCACACTAACTTTGTTTCTGTTCCTGAGGGACTCACTGCTGTAGAAAGACTTGGCATGGCACTAAGACAAAGACAGAGAAGACAGTCCTGGTGAGCACACACATGGAGGCGTGTCTTTTTCAAGTGGAAAAGCTGCAGGAACCCTATTGTTTTTGTTTTCTCCCCGAACAGTCTTAGTGCAGCAAAAACTGCAAAGCCCAGAAACATAAAACTTCCCCATTACCCCCACACGCCCATAAGTGGGAGTGTAATAAAATATTTGTTTTGGCTCATATCTCATAATGTTAAGGAGCAGCCTCAAAATTACTGTATTTCACCATGTTAATCTCTTTAGATATTTGGCTCATTGGTCCTCTGCTCTAAAAATATACAATTTCCCCACTTTCTTGAAAAAAAGTAACTAAACCTCTTAGTCTGAGGCCGTTATCTTGTATTTTGGTATGCATTTTTTGCACAAAAAATACACAGCTCATTCGTTAATAAAGCCAAGGTATTTCACAGAACAAGTCAATGATGGGGGCACATTACAAATGGCCACAAATGATGTCGTCCATGTGGATTGACTAATCCTCTCAGCTTGGAAACTGTCAGCTCATGAGAACATCCACCAATCCACATTAACAACATGCGAAAATGTGGCCGGAAGAGAGCACCAATTGGACAACATTTTCAAAGACTGGACTTGGATGCTAACAGACTGAAGCTAACCCTCCAAATAATGACCCCCTGGCTCAAACCCCCTTTTGACCAGGGTGTGTAATTGAAGTAAATGTCTGAGGCTGAGACCTGCTGTTGCCTCTAGGACAAACTCTCGTTTCAAATCATCTAATTAACAAGGTCTTCACTTGGACCCCGAAATTGCTCACAGCTATCTGCACCTTATGTACGTATATCTGTACTTGTGTCATTTTTCTAATCATGCTTTGCCTTTAAGTGAAATGCGCACACCACTTAGCAATATTATATGCATACTGTAGGCTATATATATATATATATATATATATATATATATATATATATATATATATATATATATATATATATATATATATATATATATATATATACACATATATACACACACACACACACACATCATGAGGGGTTATGGTGCAATAGATTGCAGTAACTAAGCAAGGCAGTATGTTTTTTTGTCTACTTTTGAGGTTCACCACCATATATAAAATCTCACTAAGAATATTACTAGGCCCTATTTTATGCAATGGGATTTTACTTACTGTACATCCAGCATCATACCACTCAACACAAGACAAACTGATTCCCTGTCTGTCACAAGTCTTTACATGTAAACTATTTATACTTGACAATTGATACAATATCACAAAAGACAATTTGTTCAAGTGTATCAGTACTTTAGACTAAGCTGACAGGTTTAAAACCCAATTTCCAAAAAAGTTCCCTGTTGTACAAGATTTTGACAGCACAATAACTTTAAAATAGCAACCAGAAAACAATTTTAAGGCATTGATGGAGAAGAAGGATGGTTCACGGTAAGCATTTTGTTGCTCTGATTGGTTAGGTCTATCCAATTGAGGGCAGTGGCATTTTCCCTCCTGTATAGGTTGAAACACACCCCATAATCACGTCCAAATGGAGCAGTATCAGACTCAAATTCTGACTAGAATTGAGTATTATGACGTCAGGTCAGGTCTAGAACATTACGCTAAAGTCAGATTCATTCAAGTATCTGCATTGGTTCTGAACATTTCAACCGAAAATCTGATTACGTAAAAGTATAATAATGTGATGGGTCCACCAGACCTGGGAACATTGGCTGTGTAACAAAAATATGAACACCTTACAAGGGTTAATGCCAGCAACAGGTCTCTAAAAACCTTGGGGTATGTTTATTATTGTTGCTTCACTTCTTTTACAGTTTTTTTCAACTGCTTAAACATTAAATCTTTGCTTGTCACACACTTTGTGTCATGTCACCATAACCCCGCACCAAATCCGCAAAACCATACACTAATTCTCAGTGTTTGACTCACCAGAAAAACTCACGCTAAACACTACACACAATTTTCTACCTAACACACAAAAATCTAACAGGAAGTAACTTGATTTCGTTTTTCAAACACAACCCATCAAAATGCCACCCTAAATCAGAAGTGCTTCACACTCTCTCTTCACACTCATTACTTTACTGAACACCATCCAATCATTGCCTTAATAGGTCTATGAATAGATATAGGTATAGACCCTTTCAATCTGTTCCTAAAGGGTTTCCAGTTGAAATGTTCAGAACCAATGCAGATACTTTGAAAGGAAAATTACTGTAATCGGACTTTAGCTTAATGTTCTACAATAAGTTGACTTTATGTAAAACTTGTCTTTTTTACTCTATTTTTGTTTGTCCCCAAGTTACCATTAGCTCAATAAATGTTTCTGTGCCTCCAGAAATGCCTTAGGAACGCTTTGCAGTTGAAAGGGTCTATAGGCCTATGAATACATACACGACCACCCCCCCCACACACACACACACACACACACACACACACACACTTTTCTTTGGAAAAAGCAAAGTAATTTGATAGTAGTCAGTCATTGCCGTCTAAGGCAAAATCAGCATTTTCAAAACTCCATGTACAGTACATCTGGTGGTCATTGTATTTTGCTTTGTTTTTTTCTTGTTGGCTGTAAAATACTGTATTCGCAACATCAAATTTGGGAAAAATCACTATTTTTGGTTTCAATATTGCTTGCATTTTTACTGTGTTCAACTTCTCTCTGTAGATAACTTTCACTCTTGTATGGAAATACACATATAAAGCCCATGAAAGACAGAAGAGGTTTAGGTTTTGAGCAACAGTGTACATGATGTATCTAAAATGTCATATTATGACAAAAGTGTTTATAATGTGAGGCGAATGTTTGCTTTAAATATGTGTTTATGACATTTTGAATGTTGTGTGTCATTTTGCTGGAGATTTGAGACATTTTGCAGCAATTGTGGGTTTTGTGTGTGAAGATAGACATAGAATTTTGAAAATGTGTGTAAACAGTTGTAAAAAACTGTAAATCAATACAGCCATAACAATTTCTGTAAAAATACTTATTTCTGTAAACATACTTAAACAGATGTTTACTTAGCTCAATTCCCAATGATATAGACATGATTTTATGGTTCATATTGGCCATTTACCCGTGTAAGATCAGATTTATGATGATCGTTATTGTTTTTTGTGAGAAAATGAGCTAATTCCATTATAAAAAAGGTAAAAAAATAGAAACAAGATTTTTTTATGATTATTGATGCTTATTTCTAAGAACTTAATCAGAACAGGTGTAAGTGCTTGAAATGTATAACGTTGTAACTTTGTGTGGGAATAGCATGTGCAGAAAGACAACATTCCCGCACACAGACACCTACACTCAGACAGACATAGGCTACAGACGCACAGACACACACACTGACACAGACACCCACATACAGGAAGACACAGTTAAGGTACAGTACAAAGCACAATTATTACACTCAGGTCCAGACCCAAACTCCTCCTATGTAATAGTTATGTGTGTGTGCACACACACACATGTGCAGTAATTGAAAATAAGTTTATTTTTGTGTTCTTCACAGGAAATGAGCCAAGGCCAATGAGTTTGAGTTAGGAAATAATAAATATCATATTTTTTCTTTAAGCAAGCATTGAAAACGGGTCCCACAGACCCGAACACAAGGGTTAAAAAGGGTTAAATTAAAAATGAACACACACACACACACACACACACACACACACACACACACACACACACATATATATATATAGCCTATAATGTCTGTTTCAACAATTGATGCGTTGTCTTTGCACTACTCTCAATTAAATATGGCTTTACATGACCTGCTAATCATAGCAGTCTGTTTTAATTACATTTTGCATCCCAACTTTTTTGTGAAATGGGGGTGTACATAGCCTTCAAAAGGCCTAACTCCTGGATTGCCCAGGATTAGACCAAAATCAAATAAAGAAAAATAAACAAAAATAAATATCATCTTATGGTCCCCGACCTACATTCCGAGTTGTTGTTATTGTTGTGTTTATGCTTTCATGACAAGACCACATGAGCCATTTGACCAATGGGTGCATTCTGGAACGCTTTATGGTAAAGCCTACTGCGCAAGTGTCCGTCCATAATAGTCTATATGGCTACTGGCCACTCTGTTCCACATCTGGACGGTCCACTATGGAACGTAAATGGAATGACGGTAACAAGATCGGATGGAAGCCTTTACGCGAGCCCCAACATGACGGATGACCAAAGCACGGACACCGCGGACCCTGGGGTGGAACCCGGGATGCGCAGCGAGGAGGAGCGTTTTCGAACTTTCCAAAACTGGCCAAGCAATGCACCGGTAAACCCGGCTGACCTGGCAAGAGCCGGCTTTTACTTTCTTGGGGTCGGGGACCAGGTGCAATGTTTTTGTTGTGAGGGAATACTGAGATACTGGGTTCACGGAGACAGTGCGTTGGAAGAACATAAGAGGCACTTTCCGACTTGTGATTTCGTGCTAGGCAGAAATGTTGGCAATATACGGCGATATCCCGTACCGGGGTCTCCTGACGACGTGGATGGACAACTCTTGAGTCAACTTCAGAGGATGACGGTGGATGATCAAGGAGTTGGTGGACAGTCAGTTTACCCGGAGATGGAGTCGGAGGATTCTCGACTGACCACGTATCACAACTGGCCCACGGGAGCATCTGTCCAACCTGATGCTCTTGCCAGGGCAGGTTTTTTCTATACCGGTACGTTATCAATAATTGTTTTTTGTCCTTCCATTTTGTTTGAAATGAAAGATCTCTCTTTAATTGTTTAATCATAGCCTATTTAGGCTACCAACGTTTTGCAACTGAATCCGCCCCGCGGTGATATATGCTACCTGTGATATGGTCACAAAAAAGTAAACGATTTAAATAATTGACACAACCAAACTGTTATAAGTATCCCTGTCAATAAACATTTGAGTGAAAATGTCCTTTTCACAAAAACACGCAATGGAACGGATCGCTAAAGGATGTTCCTCTTTGTGTGAAGGATCACGCGACTATAGTCACGCTGACACAGATGCGCGCAGAGAAAAAACTAGACAGGGCGAGACCGTTGCGGTGCTATTGAAGCTCTCTCTCTGAACTAGCTGTTTTCCATTAAGGCGGAATGTTATTTTCAAAGAATGAACATCAGAGATTTACTTCTCTTTGGACTGACCAGTTTGTTTGTCAGACATGTCAGAAAGAGAGACTGCGTGAGAAGATGTATATCTGATCATGCGGTAAGAACAGTGGACACCCTGCACTCTTGCCCTCTGTTTAGTGTCAGTGTTGGGTCAGCAACATGATTAGTTTTGTCTTATTTGACCCTACTCAGTTGACTTTACTCCTCTGCATGTTCCTATTTGTGTGAAATTCACACTGTGGACGAGAAAGAGAGGGAGAGGATGAAAAAGTGGTAAACAAGAAATGTATTCCTTGTGTTTCAGGCCATGGTGACAATGTCAAGTGCTTCTTTTGTGATGGTGGCCTCAGAAACTGGGAGCCTGGAGATGACCCATGGCAAGAGCATGCCAAATGGTTTCCACGGTAAGAAATGTGAATGCCTATATAAACAGTGATGTATTTAAATAATACCTTAATTAATACAGAGCTCTGTCTAATGCTCTGAATTTTATCCACAAATTACTCCAGGTGTGAGTTTCTGGTTCAAACAAGAGGGCGTGAATATGTCAGCAACATCCAGGAGTCCTATTTCCACATGGGCGAAACAGTGGTGAGCATTATGGTCTGGCTGAGTCTGTTAATGCTTAAATTGTCTATACTGTTTTCAGCCACAAATCTCTTAATAATCCCTGAGTTCATGGACACCTGATGGTTATTTTCAAATAATGAAGGGTTTATGATTCTAATTTTAGGGCCAGTAGACTAAAATATATTTTTAATGGGGATTTCTGAAAACAGCTTCTAGTTTTGGGCTAGACATAATCCATGTACACAAAAATGGCACACAGTGTTATGCACCGGTATGTGTATGTGACTTTAACAACGCGTCCTATCCAAACCTTTCTTCCAGGGTGGTTCCCAGCCTCCTACTAGCAGGGACATAACCCCTGGGACTGGTAAGTGAACAGACTAATTAATATACCAGAGGGTCAAAATAATAATCTGTTGTTGGTGATGGTGCAAAAAAACAGAACTAGAAAGCATGGTTGCTACTGTAAGCTGCTATGCATGTGTTGACAAAACTGCATATACATTTAGTCACATTTGTTCTGTAAATATATTGTCAAGTTTTTGATATTCGTTAGTGAAACCCCTTGCAGACTATTGTCTCCTGTGCCGCACATCAGATCAGCAGTTAGGGAGAGTTTATGAACAATACTAGCATTGCAAAGTAGGTATTTGCCTCCCACCCAAGTGCCTCTCTCTCCTGGGCAGTTGAGTTAGAATTCACGCAACTTTTGTGTGGCGTCCCTCTGTGTCGCAACAGCAGCTTACCTACCTGTTTTATGAAGTTAGCACATCAAATAGCATACAATTATTCTTTATATCTGAAAACATCTTGCCTCGCATCTAAAAGCGCAATGCCTCTTTGAAAACAGCAGAGATCACTGATATTACACAGTTACCATGTTACACTGAGTAGACACTTTCAAGATTCAAGATTCAAGAGAGATTTATTTGTCCCATACACTTATAGTAGCATACAACTAGCAGTGAAATGTACACCTGGTCACTTCCTTGAGCAGTCTTACCATGTACACATTTGCTCCAAGCCACTTACATCACAGAGATAGCAAATGCACTTCTCAAGAAATCAGCCCCTGGGGCAGGCCTAGCGCCATATTGAAGCACCATGCTGGACATGGCTCCCTCCCTGACCCCCGTCCCTCTCTGTGTGTCACCTGTGGCCTGGCGGCAGATGTGGTGGGGGGTCAGGGGTCGTCTCCAGCCCTGCTGTCCCCCGTAGTGCAGACGGTGTTGGGAATGGGCTTCCAGGCGTCGTTGGTGGAGAGCCTGGTGCAGACGCGCTACCTGCTGACCGGCCGCCACTACACCTCCGTGTCTGACCTGGTCGCCGACATCCTGCAGGCCGAGGAAGAAGACCGGCTACGGGGCGAGCAGACCACAGGTGGGGGGTGGGGGAGAGGGGTTGTGTTACCATAGTTACAAGGAAAAAGTGTAGTTGCGCACTCAAACTACCGATGCGATAATTTCCTTTTTGGTTCTCTGTGCGCCAAGGCAGACACGTTGGTCTGATGAAGGAGATTGAGTGTGCAACAACACTTTTTTGTTTATTTGAAGTCTTCAATGAGTAAGCCAGCACCTCAGCAAGGTGTAGATTTACCCTTTGATTAGTTAACACTGAGTTACCTACCTACATACATACATACATACAGTACTTACCCCAGAGAGGGGTATCGGAGGTGCGTGCGTCGTTGAACTAACAACCCCCCCGTGGGTAACTGGGCTGCTGGTTTGTTCCTTGTAGAGCCGGTGGAGAGACAGGGCAACAGTGGCGGTGGGAGGAGAGCGCAGGTCACAGCCAGGGCCAAAGGTCACATACCTCATGCTAATGCTGCTTCTGCTTCTGCTTTGGGCCCGCAAGTGGCCGTGGTGTGGTTTGGTATGCAACTTTGCCATTGAGGCCTGTCTGTGTGTTAAATGTGTGTTTGTGTGTGTGTGTGTGACATGTTTTCATGTGTGTAGTAGTGTGTGTGTGTGTGACATGTTTTCATGTGTGTAGTGTGTGTTCATAAACTATGCATGTGTAAAATATGTGTCCAGAGTATGTGCATGCTTGTGAAGATTGTGTATTCGTAAACTAAATACTCAAAAAGAGTGTGAACTTTGTGTGAACTGTGTTTTTGGGTTTAAGATAACACAAATGTACATGTGGCAAGTCTACACACGTCATTCTGTAGGTGTTTTGGAGAATGGGTCAGGTAATGGTTAGAAGACTGTGTGACTTCCTGTGCTTGTGCTTGTACCTGTGAACTTGTGAGAGTTTCAGAAATTCTTCCCTCTGGCCATGGATTTGCATTAGTGTTTGTGTGTGCTTGATTTGCATTAGTGTTTGTGTGTGCTTGATTTGCATTAGTGTTTGTGTGTGCTTGATTTGCATTAGTGTTTGTGTGTGCTTGATTTGCATTAGTGTTTGTGTGTGCTTGATTTAACTGTTTGCATTCTCACTCTGCTTGTCGTGTAGGTTTGTGTGCTTTCTAAGTAGTCACAATGCTTTCTGAGCTCATATGAGTTCCTCTGTGTCTTGATTCTGTGATGTGTGTGTGTGTGTGTGTGCGTGTCATGCATCTCTGAGTGTCTTCCTGTGTGGTGTGTGTACTGTGTGACTGCAAACATGTGTGTTCCTTGGCATTATCTTCTGCATATATTCACACCTGTGTTTCTCTACTTCTGCACCTGTGTGTGTGTGTGTGTGTGTGTGTGTGTGTGTGTGTGTGTGTGTGTGTGTTGCAGCTCTAGGAGACCTGAGCGCGGAGGAGCAGCTGCGTCAGCTCCAGGAGGAGCGCACCTGTAAGGTGTGCATGGACAAAGCGGTGTCCATCGTGTTCATCCCGTGCGGTCACCTGGTGGTCTGCACAGACTGTGCCGCCAGCCTGAGACACTGCCCCATCTGCCGAGCGGTCATCCGTGGCAGTGTGCGCGCCTTCATGTCATGAGTGATCAGAAAAGAAAAAAAAACACACACACACACCAACACCAGTCTCTCTCTCACACACATACACAGGTCATACACATGCATATACAGTACATACAGAGCAGTGTGTGTGTGTGTGTGTGTGTGTGTATGTGTTTGAGAGACAGCAAGCTTTGATAGCAGCACACTCACACGTACGTGTGTGTGCTTGTGTGAGCCGACACGTTCCAACGAACCCAGAGTTTGCAGCATAACAAGCTAAAAATAAAAGCGTTAGGAGGCGACAGAGAGCTTCCACACGTCCTTGATGAGGTGATAATCAGTATTAGTTTTATTTCATTTGGTGCATATAACACAAACATGTGTCTGATGTTGGCCACATCCACACCCATACTGAGCTACTAGAACACTGTGTGTGATCTGAATAGCAGGTCTCGCCGAGGGCAGAATATTAAACAGTGAAGACATGTAAGCCTGCATACATGTCCCACATTGCCTTGCAGGGACTGTACTGGGGTGGTCTTGGGTGAATAACAGGGAAGTTCTTTATCTTCACACTTGAAGATGGATTTAATGGGTTCAGTTTCCTGGTAAGAAATCTCTTAAGATGTTTTATATTGTAAAGCTGGATTTTTTTTTTTTACCAAAACAAGCCCAAGACCTTCTTCCCCACACACACTCAAACAGATGTGTCTTATATGATGGTAGAAATGACAATCCTTTACTATTTTGTTGTACTCATGGGATTTAAAGTCATAATAAAGAGAGCATTTGCAAGAAAAAACTCTGGCTCGTTCTTTTGTCGCAGGCCTTTCACTGAGATCATGTCCATAGGTCGTACAGCAAAGCTGATTGCATGTGAAACCTGCTACTACATCAACAGCCACAGGGCTACCAGGCCTCCTCTCTGACTGAAAAAAAAAAAATCTATTCAGCAAAGCCTCCTCCGGAGCTCAGGTTGGCTTGCTTTTCTCCTCCTGGGTAAATTCAGACAAGGTAAACAGTGCGCACACACATACACACACACATACACACACACACACACAGAGCCTAATCCCTTGCACAAATACAGGCGAACGGAGACGGCTGATGGAAAGTACACTTTTTATTAACAAACGTCTATTTACACTCTGAACACCTAACACATCCACTGACAGACGGCGATCACGTTACCGGCCGTCGAGCACCGGCACACTGCCAAGAGGGACAATGGAAGACATGTTATTGGAGACATGAGGTGGAGGGGCAGGATGAATCTATTTGTTTTTGAGCTTTTCTTTCATACAAGTATATGAGTGGTTGATCCATCACGGATTTATAAAACAGTGTATTGGTGTGTATGACTTATCGTATACATGCAAAGGCTAACTGAAGATGCACAAGGAGTTACAGCAGGTCAAAGCACACAGTACACAGTAATTCATGGCTAAGGTTAAAAACAAAACAAAAGCAATGGATGAAAAACAGGCTTGCAATGTGTGTGGCATTTGTAGCAACAGAAGACGGTCTGGACTGCACTGAAGCTAACTGAGCATTAGAGGGCAGTAGTGATACATTTGAACAGCAGAGGGCTGCCATCATGAGCAAATACAGAATACTGATCAAGTCACCTGATCAACTTCTTCCAGTCTGAACTGAAAACAAGTAAAACACTTGCACTTAGATATAGTGTCAGAAGTCTATTGCTATGCCAACTGGAGTTACACAGAAAAACAAAAGCTCCATAAGGAAACCATCTAGACACTCCTTAATGTCGACCCACTGTAACATGTCACTCATTCTTTGCCACTGTATCAACTTTTCCCAAGTCTTCTCAATGTGAACCTTCTTGCTATAAACATGAATGCATAAACAGGATACATCTTTCCAGAACACTTTTGAGATCATTGTTCATAGAGAGATACTGGTGACATGTTGTCAGTTTGTCTCTGCATAACATGAAAAGGTAAAATCAAAACAAAGACTAGAGATTTTACAAATTACCACAGTGCACAAAGGCTAAAGATGAGGCTCTTTCTCTCTCTCTTTTTTAAAATGTATTGATTAAAGATAACATTACAATGTATCATTTTTAAAAAATGTATTGCATCCTCTGTTTCATTGAGAGGGTAAAAAATTAAATACTGATAACTTCATGGATATATTCACAGTATACAACACTGACAAAAATTAAAATTAAGACTGAAATCGGACAAACGAACGGTCTTAGTGATTTACAGCATAGAACAGCATTTAAATACTTTTTTTGTCAACAGCTGCAGTTTTTTTTCTTCTTCTTTCTTTTAAAAAAAGTCTTTCTTTTAAAATCCAAGAGGAACTCTCACTCCCTCCCCCCCCCCATCCCAATTTTCCCTTATTTTGTTCTATTCTTAGAGGGAAGCCACGGGAGGGTTGCTTGCTTTGTTTTGGAGCCCCCACCCTCCACCCCCCTTTCCTGCTGGGCTTATGTGTGTGTGTGTGTGTGTGTGTGTGTGTGTGTGTGTGTGTGTGTGTGTGTGTGCTTGTGTGCGTGTCGTGCGCAGATCCTGTGCGTAGGTAAACACACTTCAATGGAACGCAACACAACTCATCCAGTGTTTAACTTCAGAAAAGAAAAGCAAATAAGACCCTCACTGTGTGTGTGTGTGTGTGTGTGTGTGTGGTTATGTTTGTGCACTGGTATTTGGGTGCGTGTACGTGTGAGAGAGAATTTGTGAGTGTAGATATGATTGTACGTATGTATGTGTGTATACATTGCACAGGTCAAGCTATCAGTCGCTAACACTTTAGACGACGACTACGGCAGATTGGCTGCTACAATTTCAATACCATGTTAGAAAAAAAAACAAAAAAAAACACCACACATACGTACAAAAACACTATTGTGTCAAACAATTGAGAGGGGAGTTTTCCAGCTGCTTTTGTGTGTGATCCACGGAATGAGTTTGGTCCCTAGTTAAATAGTTTCGCCCTGACAGAACCCCACCCCCCCACCCCACCCCACCCGTGTTCATCATTCCCCAATCCCCCTGACAGCAGAGCATGAGAAGCGTGGTCATTACTGGACAGCGCACCGCAGAGCGGCGCGTTTGAGATAGCAAGAAGCAGAGAGACGATCAGATCCGACCCCATCAGATCAGGTCCGATAAGATCAGAGGGAGGAAGCGGCGGAGTCGGTGGCCTGGCATGCGGGGCGGCGGAGGCCCAGGGAGGGAGAGAGGAGAGTCTGGACTCCAGAGCCTCCATCGCCCACCCGTCCATCCCAGCGCACACCTTCACTTACGTAGACCTGCAACACAGAGACAGAGGACAATGCAAGAGTGGGTTATGAAGTAGACTACCAGTAAATGACAGATAACATGTGCATGTATATATTAGATACACACACAAATGCACACACACACACACACACACACACACACACACACATAGGGAGGGTCTTGTTAGCTTTTCTTTTTTGAAGTTAAACACTGGATGAGGTGTATCGGCTTCCTTTGAAGTGTTAGTAGTTCCCTGAAAAGCCATAGGCCTGCTTATCTCTCTGCCTCTCTCCTTGTTCACCTGGTCTTGCACACTAAACAGGGCTACCTGTGGTACTACTACCTGGTGTCCTGACAGAACCTGACCTGAGGTAGAACCTGTATACAGAACCAATAGAACCAATAGAACTGGATGCTGTCCCAGAGTCAGCAGCTAACAGGATACTGTCATTATCCCAACCCTGTAGGGGTGAATTAGCAGTGTTGCCACAGTTACCTTGAAAAAGTAATCAAATTACTGATTACTGATTACTCCTTTAAAAAGTAACTTAGTTACTTTACTGATTACTTGATTTTAAAAGTTAGATTACAAGTTACTTTATTAGTTACTTTCGGCAGCTGCCGACAACACCCTCACGCCTCAACATAAAAATGATAACCGGTTTTGCCAATACTCACTATACTGGAAGTGCATTTTAACAGTAATGTCAACAATGTATAGCAGACATCCCAACCTAACCTACTTATACTGAAATTCAGATGTTTGTTCAATAATGTCTAGTCAGTACACCAAATAAGGAAGGCCTATTGATAGAAATTGTGATAGTAAAATATGTAGATTTTGGTAGTTTGGCCTTTTCATGTAGCCTTGGCAACTAGCCATTTAGTATAGGCCTGAGTAATATGCAAATGAAATTACACTTGTTAAACTCACCTCAACAAGTCTTTTGCAATCATTTAACCCGCCGTGAGCAATGCTAAAGTCACTGTTACAAACAGTGCAGTGTGCAAGACTATCATTATGTTTTACTCTTATGAGACAATTGGGTACACTTTTGTGTAGTCTGATGTGAAATGGGTCTTAAATGTTCCTTTTTGAGGGGCACTGACTCTGCCATGACGCTCCTGTTCCTAGATACACTGACTGAACTGATTAATTAAGTTCGTGAGAAAAGAGATATAAGCCCACCTACACGGAAAACTGATTGGTTGATTTAGCAAAACAGACCAGGATGCTCTCTGTCTTTGATGCGCTTCAGGCACACACGCACCACTCCTCTCTCTCTCCCTCTCCGTTGTGTGTGCGTTAAACTCAGATGCACAGGCGTCCGGTCCGGTCTGGCTTGCGTGCTCTTGTTCGCTCTAGGTTCCGGGAGATTTTATGTAATTTGCGGGCGTCAGGAAGCCGCTATCAATATGTGGGAGACTCCCAAAACTTCGGGAGACTTGGGATGTCTAGCTAGACAGCACTTTGTCGCCAGCACAGAATGTACAATGTCATGTTTAGCTGACACAAACTCAGAATAATGACTATAGATAAAATGTGCATCTCTCTCCTCCCTCCATTGTTGTTTACGTTTGTGTCGCCGCATGGTTTTACACCTGAGTTGTGCTCATGCTGAAAACGTGAGCATAGCCTACATGACGTTAATCCCCGAGACAAGAAGAAAGCAAAGAATATATCTTTTTACTAAGGAAAATGACAAAAATAGTAACGCAGTGACTTAGATAAGTAACTTTAATCTGATTACTGGTTTGTAAATAGTAGCGCGTTAGATTACTCGTTACCAAAAAAGTGGTCAAAATAGACCAAGTAACGCGTTACTGGCATCACTGTGAATTAGTGACCCCTACACACACACACAAACAGTGTGCAACGCCTGCTGGGTAATTTATTATAATCCCTCCTCCATCATGGCGTTGCTGCACTACGAGACGAGAGGCTAGACGGGAGTGAGAGACAGACAGGGACATCTCATTTGGGGCCCGCCTGATTAAACTGTCAAGTCGAATGTCCCGGGGCGTCCCCATCTAATATATTCACTCGCAGACACACACACACACACACACACACAGAGGAACGCAGAAATTAAAAGCCCACTTCTGCTCCTTCTTATTACCATTCCTGCATAATTTAGGGGCCTAACTCAAACGAAGTCCGAAGTCACACTCTCAGGGAGGGATCCATTCACCGCTGTGTTCCACAGACGGCCAGAGAGAGAAAAAGCCCTCCACCACAGGGACTCGCAGGACACAGCATGTTAGAGAGGAGCAGCGCGACAAAGCCCAACTAGTACTCATTATCCTGGACCTGTGTGTGTGTGTGTGTGTGTGTGTGTGTGTTTGTGTGTGTGGACAGGGGGTTGGGTGGGGACAGAGAATGTTTGAGAGGTATACAGTAGTATACTAACTGTGAACTAGCAGTCATTATCCTGGACCTGTGTGTGTGTGTGTGTGTGTGTGTGTGTGTGTGTGTGTGTGTGTGTGTGTGTGTTTGTGTAGTGGGAGAGAGGCAACACTGCATACTTGTGTATACTGACTGCTAGTAGTCATTACCTTAAACATATGTATGTGTGTGTGTGTGTGTGTGTGTGTGTGTGTGTGTTAGGGAGTGGGGGTGGGAGGCTGTATGTGAAATATGTGACAACGGAAAGGAGTGGCAGAGCCCAAACCGCACTTGATTATGATGATCTGAGATAAAGGCTCCCTGTGGCGCTCGTGAAAATTCCACACTCGCAGCCAAAACACTCAGCCTCGGGGGGCAACAACCTCTCATCCTCCATTCCACACAATCCTGGGAGGTCACCGCATCAGCTCACGGGGAGTCTGCCTT
>NW_027468881.1:6598108-6599415 GCF_046254945.1 Alosa pseudoharengus | reverse complement strand
ACACACACACACACACACACACACAAATGAGAGACCCAAAATAAACACAGTGGCACAGGCTTTTACTGGTGGGGGTCTGGCTCAGTGCTCAATACAAATTTAGAAGCCGGATTAAACTGGAGTTATAGCTCTTTAAACTCCTACTTCTTCCCCACTCTCTTTTAACATGTCCACTGAAGAGCTAGTCACTGCTTAGCATGCACATTATGACTCCATTTCCCAGCAAGCACGTATGCTGACTGTATAGGTACACTCGCTTGCTGCCTGCTAAGTAAGTGAATGGATTTGAATTTTTCAGATTGTTCTTTCAGAGGCTCAGCTACTGTGTGTCCACGTCCATGCTAATGACCTCTGCCTTCTATCCTCTCTGCTGATGGATGGTCAGGGCAGGACACACACACACACACACACACACACACACATGGACGAACACAAGCACAGACACCAAACACATAGAAATACTATACAAGCACACACAGACATATATGCACACACACACACACACATGGACGAACACAAGCACAGACATATCCACAGGTAGACACACACAGACACACACATACACATAAAAGAAGAAAGGGGACCTGACAGTAAAGCAAAAGTCAATTACTTTCTTCTTAATGTCATCCCCCCCCCCCCCCCCCGCCTGTTTCTCTGAGTGGTACAGCCCTCTGGAGATTACTTTATGGCCAGATTAATTACGCAGTGGTACCGCCCAGCAGCAGGGGGGTGAGGCGGCGGCGGTGGGTAATGTGCTAGTGGGTGGCTGGAGTGGAGACTGCACTGCTGGTATGTGACCCGGGTAAATGGGGCAGTTTTTTCCATAGTGGTTTAACCCCGTTGCCCTGTGTGTCACTGCCCCCCCCCCCCCTGCCATGGCCAGGTGAACTGTGTCTGTCTCCCAGCATGAGGCTTACACCAGGCCTCTCACGGTTCCAAAACACACACGCTGGCAGTGTGTGTGGGGTTAACTCCGAGAGACCCTCTAGGGTCCCTGGAGAGTTTAATAGGTGTATGGGCTGTGTGTGTGTGTGTGTGTGTGTGTGTGTGTGTGGTGGGGGTTATGCCTGGCGTGTGTGTTTTGCAATGAGGCTGAGGTCACTAATTTGAAGGAAAGCCAGCGTGAAGAGGGTGGGATAATGTGTGTGAGAGAAAACTAGGAAGGGATAAAAAATAATAAAAAAAATCAGTTGAAAAAATACTGTGCTCAGAACCGATGAAAAAGAAATTGAATGAGACAGACCCAGTGAGAAAGACAGACAGGAAGAGAGAGAGAGAGAGACCACCGGCCGAGGTTCATACCCCTG
>NW_027468881.1:6573108-6590608 GCF_046254945.1 Alosa pseudoharengus | reverse complement strand
AACACCATTTCTCTCAAACATCATTTCTCTTTCTCCCTTTCCTTCTGCCCCCCTCCCCTCTCTCCTCTAACTCTAACTGTAACCCCCCCCTCTATGTCCCTCTCTACCCCCCCCCCCATTGCTCCTGTCATGAAGAGTGATGGGAGAGAAAACTCCTCCTGACCCGGGCTAAGTGGGAAGTCAAGGCAGTGCAGAGGTTAGCAGCCGAGATCTGTGTGTGTGTGTGCATATGTGTGTGTGTGTGCGTATATGTGTGCGTGTTTGTGAATGTGCAATCCTGAGGCCTGTCGTTGATGTCAACTCATGCAAGATGTGCAGCTGCTCTTGGGGGTGAAACTGTATACTGCCATCCTGACACTGACTGACGCTTGTAAAAAACTGAACCATTCAGCTTCTATATTTTGGAGTACACTCCCATAGCTCAAGCATTTTCATTTCAAACCAAACACATATACCTGATCGTATTGCTCTAAAAAACAAATTGGAACATTCCAGTCCAATATTTTTTGGGGGCATATTGCTCTGACATTCTTTTTAAAAATAACATAAATATGTGCTCTGTTTTTAGTGAACTGCCCGTCTCGAGACTTCACACACTCCCCTTCCATCCCCACCTTTATCACCTCACTACCAGCTGCTCACTCCTCGATGCCCACTCAGCACCTACGACCAATTCATTCTCCATACGTCTTCTCACCCGCCAACTTCGGCTCATTGTGTTCTCATCAAGGGCTCGGCGGGGTGAAGACCGGAGCAGGCCCCCAGCACTGATAGGGGGATGGGTGGGGGGTGGTGGGGTGGGTGGAGGGGTGACAACTCAGGGGTGCAGATGGTGCGGAGAGCTCAGACACTGATCCCAGGCCTAATTAATATGGTATCGATCCCACCTATGGCACCAACAAGACCCCATTCTAAAAGACTACGAAAGAGATGGAAAGCGAAGCCCATGACGTAGCTGGACACACCCCCTGCGCTGAATGAGCCCTTTCATCTTTCACACTGAGATCTGAGTTTATACACCTGCCTTTCATCTTTCACACTGAGATCTGAGTTTATACACCTGCCTTTCATCTCTCACACTGAGATCTGAGTTTATACACCTGCCTTTCATCTTTCACACTGAGATCTGAGTTTATACACCTGCCTTTCATCTCTCACACTGAGATCTGAGTTTATACACCTGCCTTTCATCTTTCACACTGAGATCTGAGTTTATACACCTGCCTTTCATCTCTCACACTGAGATCTGAGTTTATACACCTGCCTTTCATCTTTCACACTGAGATCTGAGTTTATACACCTGCCTTTCATCTCTCACACTGAGATCTGAGTTTATACACCTGCCTTTCATCTTTCACACTGAGATCTGAGTTTATACACCTGCCTTTCATCTTTCACACTGAGATCTGAGTTTATACACCTGCCTTTCATCTCTCACACTGAGATCTGAGTTTATACACCTGCCTTTCATCTCTCACACTGAGATCTGAGTTTATACACCTGCCTTTCATCTCTCACACTGAGATCTGAGTTTATACACCTGCCTTTCATCTTTCACACTGAGATCTGAGTTTATACACCTGCCTTTCATCTCTCACACTGAGACGGGGAGGCGGGAGAGAGGGAGTGGCAGCTATGGGGTTCACTAATGTTGCAGGTGCCATTTTGTTTGTGGCTAGATATCTGTCTTTGTCGACTGCGTCAGCCATGACAAATACTAAGGGGAATGATGCATGTGCTGTATCAGATTGCCAGCCTGATAAGTGACTTCACATGATGTTGGCTCAGAGATATTTCTCCTAATTTGGACGTCACCAGCGGAAAGAGGATCATGTCTGCAATATATCAGTGCACAGCGATCAGAGTGACAGGCAGAGTAATCTCATATGTTTTCATCTGGTGGGAATCTCTCCTCTTCTCTTTTCTCTTTTGTTTTCTCTCCTTCTTTTGCTCTCTTTCCCTTTCTTTCTCTACTCTTTCCTCCCATCTTTCTCTTCCCCCCTCCTTCTCTCTCTCTCTCTTCCTATCTAACCCTCTTCTCTCTTTCCTCCTCCTCTCTCTCTCTCTCTCTCTCTCTCTCTCTCTCTCTCTTATCCCTTCTCCTTTCAGATGTGAGCAGAGGGGACATGAAAGGGGGCGACTGTTACTGAGCGTGCTCAGTGGCAGCGCTCTCTCTCAAAGCACTCTGGGAGGAGAAGCTAGGCGGTGATGCGCCGGGCTGCTGTGCTCTGCGATGCTCAGCCAGGTTAATTACCTGCCACTGCCTGCCTGCTGGGCCTCCAATTAGAAGAAGTGTCTGTGTGTGTGTGTGTGTGTCTGTGTCTGTGTGTGTGTGTGTGCATGCAAATTAGTCTAGTCTAGTTTGTGAGAAATGTTTATCTATAGTCTGATCTTATAAGATTACTGCAAATACACTGCACATATTAATATTACTGTAAACCACCTTCTGTAAACCAACTGTATACTACTGTCTACACTGCACTATATATACTGCCCTTTCTATGCACCACCTGCCTATACTTTGTATATCACATTGAACTTTTCTGCACTTCTGGTTAGACTTCTACTTCTACTTACTTATACTTATACTTATACTTAGACACAAACTGCATTTTGTTGTCTTTGTAGTTGTACTCTGCACAATGACAATAAAGTTGAATCTAATCTAATCTAATCTAATCTAATCTAATTTCTGTGTGCGTATGTGTGTGTGTGTGTGTGTGCTATTTCTATCTGTAGCTCAGTTTAGGTATAGAATATACATATAAAACGAGGGAAAAAAATGTGTGAGAGAGGGTGTGTGTGTGTGTTTAATCAACTGAGGCAATGCATCCATCTACCCACCTCACCAGCATCAGAGGTCTGTAAACAAACACTTGACACACACGTGGTGTGGGGTAGGGCTGGTGTGGGTGTGGGTGTGTGTGTGTGTGTGTGTGTGTGTTGTAAGACTTAAAACACCCCTCACACATTCCAAAGAAAATCCATCTGGTCCTTAAATGTCCTCGAACCAAATACTGGCGTAAATGGTGTAACTACCCCTCCACCGCATGAGTTGACTGCCAGGGAAAGAAGCGAACATGGAATAAATGTGTGTGTGTGTGTGTGTGTGTGTTTGTGTGTGTGTAGTGCAGTGGCAACCAAACAGAAAAAATCTATTTAACAAACATTAAAAAAGTCCCAAATTACCAATTAAAAGCTAAAGTGGGAGAAGTCTTTGAAGTTTAATGAGAAACTGAGATGCTTTTATTACAAACACAGCATGCCTGGTTCACTCAGGCAGTTCTGGTGTCTGGACCAAGGGAGGGAGAAAGCAGGCAAGCTTCTGGTAGTTACGCTTGTGTGTGTGTGTGTGTGTGTGTGTGCGTGTGTGTGTGTGTGTGCGTGACATATTACTGTGCCACTTCAATCTAACCGTCTATAAACCAGTATGGGAGGCCGTATAGTGCAATAACATTGGAATAGTGGCACTACACACTGAACGTACTTGCACTACACACTGAAACACTGACACATACGCACTGGGCACTAGTACCACACTGGAACTCAAACAGCAACACACTGAATTTCCTGCATCACACACTGAATCTGCTTGCACTCACACTGAAATCACTTGCTCAACACACTGGATTTACTTGCAGCACACACTGAAACTACTTGCACTACACACTGAAACAGTTTGCACTACATTGAAAATACTTACACACACTGAAGCTCCTTACACTAGCCTACACACTGAATTAACTTCCACAACACATTGAAATTTCTTGCTCAACACACTGAAACATCAAATGCACTACACACTGAACTCACTTGCGCACACACACTGAAGCCGCTTACACTACTCACTGAATTAACTTCCACTACACACTGAACTCACTTGCACACACACTGAAGCCGCTTACACTACACACTGAATTAACTTCCACTACACACTGAACTCACTTGTACACACACTTAAGTCGCTTACACTACACACTGAATTAACTTCCACTACACACTGAACTCACTTGCACACAAACTGAATTAACTTCCTGCAAATTGCAAGGAGACATGAGGTGTCTATTCTATTGTAATACCAGCTCCTTTTGTCTGGCGTCATATTTTAGTGAACTGGGTCCTGAAAGATTGCTGCCATTTCAGTTAGCTAGTTAGTTAGCATTAAGCCAGAAGCAGCAACGGCATTGCTGGTAGATAGTTTTGGTAACCTAGCAACAATAAACACTTGACCCGAAGCACTCTGAAAGGGGCGCTGTCAGCGCAAAAAATGCAATGTGGATACAGGTTCACGAGTCACTGGCAACAGCAGGCAAGGTTAACAAAAACATCTGCCAGCCAGACTGTAATGCACGTCCTTTTTGGAATGTTGTTGGAGTGCTAACTAACTAGCTAACTAGCTAACTGAAATGGCAGCAATCTTTCAGGACTCAGAAAATGTGGAAATTTATATGGTTTGCGGCTAATTCCTCATAAAACATTGCAGTCGGGTTTGCCTGTATGGCTTCAAGACAGCGCAAGGTGCTCAAGAATATATTAATAAAATCTTCAGGGTTTGCCTGAACAAGTAAGGTTTGGTTGAAGAAGGACATAGATACCACAAACCATATACATTTCCACATTTTCTCTCTTCAAATCTTAATCAATGGCTGGTAATCTGAGAGTGGAACTTCCTGTTAACATTATACCAACTTCCAGGCGCACTGAAAAAGCGAGTGGGTTCAGTGTAGTGCATCGGATGTTTCAGTGTGTTGAGGAAGTTAATTCAGTGTGTGTACAAGTGAGTTCAGTGTGCAGTGGAAGTTAATTCAGTGTGTAGTGTAAGCGACTTCAGTGTGTGTACAAGTGAGTTCAGTGTGTAGTGCATGTGATGTTTCAGTGAGTTGAGCAAGAAATTTCAATGTGTTGTGGAAGTTAATTCAGTGTGTAGTGCAAGCAGTTTCAGTGTGTGCTGCAAGTAAATCCAGTGTGTTGAGCAAGTGATTTCAGTGTGAGTGCAAGCAGATTCAGTGTGTAATGCAGGAAATTCAGTGTGTTGCTGTTTGAGTTCCAGTGTGGTACTAGTGCCCAGTGCGAATGTGTCAGTGTTTCAGTGTGTAGTGCAAGTACGTTCAGTGTGTAGTGCCACTATTCCAATGTTATTGCACTATACGGCCTCCCATAAACCAGACAGTTACAGCCAGCAGCCAGCTGTCACAGACACACTCACTCACATACTGTACACACACACACTCACACACACACACACACACACACACACACACACACACACACACACAAACACACACACACACACATACACACACACACACACAGGCTCAGAGGCCTTTGCAACCTTCATTTGCTAATGCCACTAGAGATTTGCTGCAGTGATCAGAGTTAAATGTTTTCTCTCCGAGGGGAACAATAGCTCCGACACCAGCGGGAGCGGATTCATTTCCACTCTGCCATCCCACCGCTCCCAAACAACACACAGTTAGAAACCAGCCAATAGTTCAGACACACACATACGCACATGTACGCGCGCACACACACACAAGCACACACACAAGCACACACGCGCACACACACACACACACGCACACACGCACACAGAGCGAGAGACCCTCTACCACAAAAAGTACATACAGTATGCACACACACTCAAAACACACTCAAATTTTGTTACACAAGTTTCACGCACACTCACACACACAATACATGAAACATATCACAGTAACAAAACATACAAACACATCCACACAACTATTCACAGACGTTAATGTATAGGCTCGTTCCTGACCACGCACACACACACACGCACACACACACACACTCACACACACTCACACACACACACATATTCACGCACACACACGTACACACACTCACACAGTGCCTGAGGCAGTAATCAGTGGGGTCAGAGCCACTGTCAGACTTCTCTAGGGGGCTCCGTCTGAGGAGGGCAGCTATTCATCTCCTGACCCACTCCCAGCCCCTATCTCCACCCACAACCAGACACTTCCTCCAGACACACACACACACACACACACACACACACACACACACACACACACACACACAAACACACACACACACACACACACACACACACACACACACACACACACACACACTCACACTCACTCACACACATCTGTCTCAGAGAGAGACACAGACAGTCAGAAAAGAAAACGAAAACAGAAAATGTTTTATGTCTGATCTTGTGTGTGTGTGTGTGTGTGTGTGCGCGTGTGTGTGTGTGCGCGCGCGTGCGTGTGTGTGTGTGTGTGTGCGTGCGTGTGTGTGTGTGTGTGTGTGTGTGTGTGCGTGCGTGTGTGTGTGAAAAGAGGGAGACAGACAAAGTAAGTGAGAGAGAGATGTGTCTGACTGGGAGAACAGAGGCCCTCTGTACGGGATGTTGTTTCAGTGTTTTTGTGTTAAACTAGGGTATCCCTCGTTTGTTTCACTGGTGTGTGTGTGTGTGTGTGTGTGTGTGTGTGTGTGTATGCGTGCATGTATGTTTGTGTATGTGTGTGTGTGTGTGTGTTTGTTAATGGACCACAATAGTACACAGCCCTGGGAAACAAAACAGCATAAGTGCAGCACTCCCTGTCTATGTCATACACCCACACACACACACTCATAAAAACGTATACTGTACATACACACATCTAAATCTCTCTCTCACACACAAATGTGCGCACATGCACACGTACACACACTTCTTTCTTTTTTCAGTCTCTTCTCTCACACACACATTCTCCCACAGACAGAGAGGTCAGACACACTGCACCACTGCCTCAGGCTGCTAGTCTGAGCTTAAGCATCAATAACGCAGTTAATCAAAGTCAAAGTCAAAGTCAAAGTCAGCTTTATTGTCAATTTCTTCACATGTTCCAGACATACAAAGAGATCGAAATTACGTTTCTCACTATCCCACGGTGGAGACAAGACATATTTTAACAATTTTTAAGTCCACAGACAAACATAACATTCAAGTAAACAAAAAAGTAAGTAAATAAGTAAATAAGAGGGCACATATAATGAAAAAATAAGAGCAGCAAAATTTGGTTGAAATTGTGCATAGACAGTCAATAAAATAAAATACTAGTGCAAAGTCAGGCCAATAAGAGGCTGAGGTAGTTCTGTTTGACCTAAGTAAGAAATAAAGTGGCATAGTGGTGCAAGTTATGTAAGAGCAGCAGAAGTGTTGTGTTTCCAGGACAACAACAACAAGTTGCAAAGTGTACAAGTGTGCAAGTGGAGTGGTGCAGGCGGCCATTTGTGGGTCCAATGTCCAGGATGTTATGTAGCTGAGGGTGGAGGGGGGAGAGGAGGGAGAGAGTTCAGCATCCTAACAGCTTGGTGTATGAAGCTGTTGGTGAGTCTGGTAGTGCGGGAGCGCAGGCTTCTGTACCTCTTCCCAGAGGGCAGTAGATCAAACAGATTGTGAGCGGGGTGACTTGCATCACTCACAATTTTGGTCGCCTTGCGGGTGAGGTGGGTGGTGTAAATGTCCTTCAGGGAGGGGAGTGAAGCACCAATAATCCTTCCAGCTGTGTTCACTATGCGCTGCAGGGCTTTCCTGTTGTATTCAGTGCAGCTTCCGCCCCACACAGCGATACAGCTGGAGAGGATGCTCTCAATGGTGCCTCGGTAGAATGTGGTCATGATGGCTGGTGGAGCACTTGCTCGCCTGAGTTTCCGCAGGAAGTACAGGCGGCGCTGAGCTCTCTTCGCCAGTGATGCTGTGTTGGTGGTCCAGGAGAGGTCTTCACTGATGTGCACCCCCAGGAATTTGGTGCTGCTCGCTCTCTCCACCACAGCACCGTCGATGGTCAGTGGCAGGTGTTGGGTGTGACCTCTCCGGAAGTCAACAACAATCTCTTTGGTCTTGCTGACGTTCAGCAGGAGGTTGTTGTCCCTGCACCACGTGGTCAGATGGTCGACCTCCAACCTGTATTGAGTCTCGTCGCCCTTGGTGATGAGACCCACCAGAGTTGTGTCGTCAGCAAATTTCACTATGTGATTGTTGCTGTAGGTTGCAGTGCAGTCATGCGTCAGCAGGGTGAAGAGCAGCGGACTGAGCACGCAGCCTTGGGGGGCCCCTGTGCTCAGTGTGATGCTGCTTGAGGTATTGTTGCCAACACGTACTACTTGAGGCCTCTGACAGAGGAAGTCCAGTAGCCAGTTGCAGAGGTAGGTACTGAGTCCCAGTTTGTCAAGTTTGCAGATGAGTTGTTGTGGTATTATGGTGTTGAATGCAGAACTGAAGTCTATAAACAGCAATCTCACATATGAGTCTCTTTTTTCCAGGTGGGTGAGGGCTGGGTGGAGGGCAGAGCAGATTGCATCCTCTGTAGACCGTTTGGCTCGGTATGCAAACTGGAAGGGGTCCAGGGTGGGGGGGAGAATGGATTTGATATGTGACATGACAAGCCGCTCAAAGCACTTCATGATGATGGGTGTCAGTGCCACAGGGCGGTAGTCATTGAAGCAGGATGGAGCAGTTTTCTTCGGCACAGGTATGATGGTGGCAGCTTTGAAACAAGATGGGACGATGGCTTGCTTCAGGGAAGTGTTAAAGATGTCTGTGAAGACATCCTTAAGCTCCCCTGCGCAGTCCTTCAGCGCACGACCAGGGATGTTGTCTGGACCTGTTGCCTTACGGGTGTTGATAGCAGCAAGTGTCCTCTTCACGCTGTCGGCAGAGAGGCACAGGGGCTGCTCATGTAGAGGGGGATGGGTCTTCTGTGGGCAGGTGCTGTTTTGTGCTTCAAAGCGAGCAAAGAAGCGGTTCAGGTTGTTGAGCAGAGGGATGTTGCTCTCGCAGCTCTGTGGCGCGGGCTTGTAGTCCGTGAGGGCCTGAATGCCCTGCCATAGGCTTTGTGCGTTCCTGCTGTCTTTGAAGTGGGTGGTTATCTTGTGAGTGTATTCCTTTTTTGCTTCCTTGATGCCACGGGACAGGTTGGCTCTCGCTGTTCTCATGCCAGTTTCATCCCCAGCTCTGTAGGCTTTGTCTCTGGCCCTCAGCAGCCTGAGGACATCCCCTGTCAGCCATGGCTTCCAGTTAGCCCGAGTGATGATGTCTTTTGTGTGGGTCACATCATCGATGCACTTGGTGATGTAAGAGGTTACAGTGTCTGTATACTCCTCTATGTCTGTCTGGTTGTTGTAAGTGGCTGCCTGCTTAAACATTTCCCAGTCTGTTGTGTCAAAGCAGTCTTGAAGAGCATCGGAGGCTCCCTCAGGCCACACTTTTACCTGCTTGCGAACCGGTTTGTTCACTTTTACCCTTTGTCTGTATGCGGGCATTAGCATAACAGTGATATGGTCTGAAAGTCCAATGTGGGGGAGGGGGGTGGCTTTGTATGCTCCTTTGTGTGTAGTGTAGACCAGGTCCAGGATGTTATCTCCTCTTGTTGGAAAATCAACATGCTGGTGTAGCTTTGGAAGTACAGTTTTAAGGTTAGCATGGTTAAAATCTCCAGTGAAGATGGTGAAACCGTCTGGGTGTGCCGTCTGTTGTTCACTGACAGCCTGGTACAGTTCACTAAGAGCCGCGTTCTTATCGTTGTTGTTGTTGGTAGGCGGGATGTATACTGCGACTAGCAGAATCGCAGTAATTTCCCTTGGCAGGTAAAAAGGACGGCACTTTATGATCATAAACTCTGCCAGTGGTGAGCAGTGTTTGCATACTACTACAGTGTCCCGGCACCATTCTTCACGGATGTAAACACAGATTCCTCCTCCTCGTGATTTACCTCCCTTTACAATGGCCCGGTCTGCTCGATAGCATGCTAGCTGCTCCAGTTGTACAGCAGAGTCCGGAATGTTGTCATTTAACCAAGTCTCAGTGAAGACAAGCACACAGCAGTTACTTACTGTCCGGTTCGTTGATCTCAGCAGTCGTATGTGATCCATTTTGTTGTCCAGTGATCGTACATTTGCCAGGAGAATGGATGGTATGGCTGGGCGAGTTGGGCTGGCCGCTAGCCTGGCCCGGACGCCTCCGCGCTTGCCCCTCTTCTGCTTCCTCGCACACCGCTTCCGACGCTTTCTTTCCGGGGGAGGAGTAGCAGGCGAGTCCGGTGTTGTTGCAGGCCGGAGTAGTCCGAGTTCCTTTAGCGTCTCTGTTGCAAAGTCCAGAACGCTGCAAAACTTGCTTTTGCAGATGTCAATTAAAAACTGTCTGCTGTACTTGTAGTACGACGTAGTAAGACGAGACGAACACGTAAAACTTTCGGACAAACACTTTTTAAACGAACAAAACACCGTACGGTTGGGACAGAGAGAGGTCGCTGCGTGTGTACGCGCCGCCATCTTGGATACTAACACCACTAACACCACTAACTAACACCACTGATGTGTGTGCATGCGTGTGTGTGTGTGTGTGTCCCTGTGCCTTTTTCTCAGTGTGTGTATCTGACTATGTCTGTCTCTGTATTTGTGTGTGTGTGTGTGTGTGTGTGTGTGTGTGTTTGTGTGTGTGTGTGTGTGTGTGTGAGAGAGAGTGTGTTTTTGTCCCTGTGTGTTTTTGTCCCTGTGTGTTTTCTCTGCCTGTGTATCTGACTATGTGTATCTGTGTGTGTGTGTGTGTGTTTGCATGCACGTACATGTGTGTGTGTGTGTGTGTGTGTGTACATATGTGTGATTGTTTCACGGCAGGGTGTCTCTGTGTTTGTGTATGAGAGCATGACCATGTTTCTATCCGCATTAGTAGGCCCACGTGTGCGTGACTGAAACAGCCAGGTTCCTCATCCACACAAAGACACAGCATACTAGCCAAGGGCCACAATATCTCTCTAGCACACAAACACAAACACAAACACACACACACGCACACACACACACACACACAAACACACACAAACACACACATACACACACACACAAACACACACACACACACACACCAACACACACAAACACACACACACACACACACAAACACACACAAACACACACACACACACACACAGACACACACAAACACACACACACACACACACACACACTTCTTAAGACTGTGTCTGAGCAGAAGAGATGGAGAGAGAGACAAACGCAGAGAAATGCAAGAGAGAACAAAAGAACAAGAGGAAAGAAGAAAAAAAAGAGACAGATGAAAGTGTGTGTCTCCCTCCTCCCTGTCCATACATGTCTGACACACAGTATGCTCTATAGTCTCCAGTCCACAGCCCAAATGCTTTGGCAGTGCAGCACTGAGCTGGACATGATGGTCAGGCCAGTGAAGTGGGTCAGAGAGATGCAAACAGGTGTGGCCCAGTCCTGCTGTTAATAAACAACAAACAATAAACAATAAACAAGGCCAGGCATGTTTGTTCACGCGTGACTCGGGCGCTCTCGGCACACCAGGATCCCGATTGGGAATACACTGCACCCACTTCCATTCTTATTCCCATTCCGCAGGGGAGTGCACCGCTACGTGGCTCTCCCATCGCTCAACCAACACCACTCTCTCTCTCTCTCTCACTTCCTTATTCTCTCTCTTTTTGTGTCCTTCATACTCTTTCTGTTGTTCATTCTGTGTTCTCATTCTTCTCCCCAACCCAAAGTTGGACCCCTCATCTCACCCACATATTTTATTAAAGAGAGAGAGAGAGAGAGAGAGAGAGAGAGTGAGAGTGAGAGAGAGAGAGAGAGATAGGGGGTATAGAGAAAGGGATGGTGGAAGAAGGAAATCTAGGATGACTCAGTGGAGATGAGTAAAAAATGTGTGTGTATATAGTCCATGTTAAATGTAAATGTGTGTGTATATTAGGGCTGTCACTTTTGTGAAAAAATCCTGTTCGATTTTTGAGACGTAAGTGTTCATTGAATCGATTGTAAAATCGATTTTTTATGTCTAAAGACGCTTCCATTTTCAACGCGAAATATAGGCCAATCCACAAACAACTAACAGGCATTAGGACGAACGTAAAGAGGGCGCTTGAAGCCAGCAATATTTCTGATGATTTATTGGCGTGAAGTTTCGTGCACAATGACAAACAGAAGTGCAACATTCTCGAAAACCAGTAAGCCGAGTGGACTGCCATTACATCAGTGACATGGCTGCAGGCTTCAACGTAGCTGTGTCTGTGTTTACGATTAGAAATCAAACAAATTTCGCCTACGTAGAACTCGATTGCACAGTTTGCGTAGCCTACCGCTTTGTTCTTCTCCATAGTTTGATATACCAAAAATCCGAAGTACTTCCACATCTCCTCAAGTTATTAGGGCCTATCACTCGTCTCTCTACATGTCGCACAGGTTGATCGCGTTGTCCTCCATTTTTTGGCAAAACACGAGCAGCACAGCAGCTGATTGAAACAGCTGTTCCCGGTGCGTAAAATTGGTGGTAATTTTCTTTTTAGCTTTCGCAATGCTTACTGCACTTCGGAATTCTTTTATATTCTTATATTCTTGTTTGTGAATTTTGTTACATCTATCTTTTTTATTTGTTTATTTCGTTTAAAATTAATAGTGTAAATATTTGGTTAAAATCGATTCCCCATTTTAGTTTTCGAAACTTGTGTTGTTTGGTCCAATCGATTGTGCAATCGATTTTCGAACGTAAAGTGACAGCCCTAGTGTATATACTGTAGTCCATGTTAAATGTTATCCCTCCTAACTACTGTATAGTAAATGTGTGTGTATATACTGTAGTCCCTGTTAAATGTTATCCCTCCTAACTATAGTAAATGTGTGTGTATATAGTCCATGTTAAATGTTATCCCTCCTAACTATAGTAAATGTGTGTGTATATAGTCCATGTTAAATGTATCCGTCCTAACTATAGTAAATGTGTGTGTATATAGTCCATGTTAAATGTTATCCCTCCTAACTATAGTAAATGTGTGTGTATATAGTCCATGTTAAATGTATCCGTCCTAACTATAGTAAATGTGTGTGTATATAGTCCATGTTAAATGTTATCCCTCCTAACTATAGTAAATGTGTGTGTATATAGTCCATGTTAAATGTATCCGTCCTAACTATAGTAAATGTGTGTGTATATAGTCCATGTTAAATGTTATCCCTCCTAACTATAGTAAATGTGTGTGTATATAGTCCATGTTAAATGTATCCGTCCTAACTATAGTAAATGTGTGTGTATATAGTCCATGTTAAATGTCCTAACTATAGTAAAGGGGGAAGGCGATGAGTGAGACTGATCACAGAGAGACAGAAAGGAAGAGGAGATGTACGGACAGAAGAGGGGTGGAGGGGGGTAGAAGGGTGGAAAGGTAGAAGGGTGGAGGGTAGTAGAAGGGTGGTAGAGGTAGAGGGGGGTAGATAGCAGAAAAAACGTTTGGGTCCAGAGACAGTCTGAGCGTTTCCTCCAGAGTGTCTGTTTCCTACACAGCTCAATCCCCTGATAGTGGTAACGTTAGCAGTAACCACCCCTGACTTTGCCTAGGGGGCTGTTGGAGAATTTCCAAGGGCAAATCTTTTATTTTATCTAATCTTTTATTGAGTGTTCTGCCCAACCACTACAGTATAAAGCATTTATTTATTTTCTTTGTAGCCACCATGGCCACTAGGGGTGTAACAGTACACCAAAATCACGGTTCGGTTTGTACCTCGGTTTTGAAGTTACAGTTCGGTTCGTTCCTCAATTTTGAAATTACAGTTCGGTTTGTACCTTGGTATTGAAGTCACGGTACGGCTTATTTTTTTGGTACAGTAAAATTCACTGACAATATTGCTGATGTGCAATGGGAATAGTATTTTGAAAAGGTGTCAAATGTTTTTTGACGTTAATTGACTAAACTGACATATGGACAGCCAATTCATACATATGTTTGCGTGGGAACTCAAATTTGAAACATGGTCCGCAAGCAAAAAAGCCTACTGTTGATTACTGTTAAGGACTGCATTTTGAACATTCGGTACACATGCATATTGAACCTAATATCCTGTACCTGAACGGTTCGGTACAAATATGTGAACCTTTACACCCCAAATGGCCACTCTGTGTATATGATGTGTGTGTGAAACATTCTGGTTGTTGCTACTAATGTGTCTGGTGTTGACCTGCATCTGACTACAAGGGGAGCATCTGTGTGTGTGTGAGTGTGTGTGCACGCGTCTGCGTGTGTGTCTGTCTGTGTCTGACTGTGTCTGCATCATTAAACTCATGCAGCATGCAACTGTGTGCCAACACGTATTTCCTGTGAGTCTCTCTAACGAAATTCCGTCCAAAGACATGCACACACACACACACACACACACACACACACACACACGAGAGAGGCTCTCTGTCCAAACCTCACAGAGGAGAGAGGAAAGCCGCGCTCGACAAGAAGAGGGGGAACAGGGAGAAAGAGAAGAAAAAGAGAGGGATTCAAAGAGAGAAGAGCAGCTGTCGAGAGATGCTGGCGAGACAGTGTTGTTGTTGTTGTTGATGGGGAGGCGGTGTGTCACGCCACGCCACGCCACGCTACGTCCTGTCACAAGAGAGGGGCTGAGGGCTGCTGCAGGCAACATCAGGGGGAGAAACAGATGGTGGCACTACTCTACTACACTACCCACTGAAGCAGACACACACACACACACACACACACACACACACACACACACACACGTACACACACACACACCTCAGAATAAAATGGTGAAATTGATCCCACATCTTTCTATCGGTGTGTGCTGCTTTCTCTTCCCTCTGAATCGTTCCTCCTCTTCCTCCCAGGGCTAACCTCTCACTTTCCTTTCTTATATCTCCACTTCTAAGGGTCTTTCTCTTTCTCTCTCTCTCTCTTGCTCCATTTCTCTCTCTCTCTGTCTCTCCTTGCATCTCCTATTCCCTCTCTACTGCCATGTCTCAGTTTTTATTTTCTCTCTCACTCCATTTCTTTCCCTCCTGCTTTTTCTCTCTATCACTCACTCTCTCGGCATCTCTCTCAACGGTGCAGATCTGTGGGCTGGGCGTTCTGATAAGCAGGAGCAGTGTTTATAGCAGTGGGAGACGCACAAACACACACACACACACACACACACACACACACACACACACACAGAGATAGCCTGAATGACCCAGTTAGAGCACCAGACTCCAGAGAGGGGTACAAACAAGCCCAAAGTCCCTCACATCACTTCAGAGAAATATTTATGAACCAAAGCCTCCCCTCTCTCCCCTCCTTTCTTCTTCTCCCTGCACTCTCTCTCTTTCCCTTCTTCTTTTCTTTCGATGGTCTGTCTGTCTCTGTGTGATTCTCAGGGGACCTGGTTCTTCATGGTACCACCGAGTCCCAGCCCCAGTGCCAGTCTCCCCTGCCACCAGTTCACCTCTCCAGCCTGTGAACCCACTCACCCCTCAGCTGGAGTCTGGGGAGATTAAAACCTTACGTGTGTGTGTGTGTGTGTGTGTGTGTGTGGACGGGTTAGCGCTGTATGGTTGGAATGAGGTGTATGTGTGTGTGTGCGTGTGCGTGTGCATTTGTGGGGGAATGTTGTATGTGTGTGTGTGTGTGCGCGTGTGCATTTGTGGGGGAATGTTGTGTGTGTGTGTGTGTGTGCATCTGTGGGGGAATGTTGTATGTGTGTGTGTGTGTGTGTGTGTGTGTGTGTGGCTATGTGAGAGGCAGAAAGAGTGTGCGAGTTAAGTGGCTCCCTCCTATCAATCCCTCCACCCCACCTGCCTCCTCCGTCTCCGACCTGAGAAGACATGATGAAAATCTAATCTGACTTGATCACCTTCAGACTCTCTGCAGAGGTACCTGCTCTGGAGCCGCTCTGGGGGAGTGGTGCTCTGTGGAGCAGCAGGGAGTTGATACTAGGAGCTGTCTCTGGCTCTCTGTACGGATGAACATGAGAAGCCCTTTACCCCACCACAGAGGCATTCCCACCTGGAGTCGGAATGCAAGGTGGGGTGGGGGGGGGGGCTTTGGAAAAGAGAGACATATGGGAGGCCGTATAGTGCAATAACATTGGAATAGTGGCACTACACACTGAACGTAGTTGCACTACACACTGAAACACTGACACATACGCACTGGGCACTAGTACCACACTGGAACTCAAACAGCAACACACTGAATTTCCTGCATCACACACTGAATCTGCTTGCACTCACACTGAAATCACTTGCTCAACACACTGGATTTACTTGTAACACACACTGAAACTGCTTGCACTACACACTGAAACAGTTTGCACTACACTGAAAATACTTACACACACTGAAGCTCCTTACACTAGCCTACACACTGAATTAACTTCCACAACACATTGACATTTCTTGCTCAACACACTGAAACAACACATGCACTACACACTGAACTCACTTGTACACACACTGAAGTCGCTTACACTACTCACTGAATTAACTTCCGCTACACACTGAACTCACTTGTACACACACTGAAGTCGCTTACACTACACACTGAATTAACTTCCGCTACACACTGAACTAACTTCCGCTACACATTGAACTCACTTGTACACACACTGAATTAACTTTCTCAACACACTGAAACATCCGATGCACTACACTGAACCTGCTTCCACTCACTGAACTCACTCGCTTTTTCAGTGCGCCTGGAAGTTGGTATAATGTAACAGGAAGTTCCACTCTCAGATTACCAGCCATTGATTAAGATTTGAAGAGAGAAAATGTGGAAATGTATATGGTTTGTGGTATCTATGTCCTTCTTTAACCAAACCTTACTTGTTCAGTCAAACCCTGAAGATTTTATTAATATATTCTTGAGCACCTTGCGCTGTCTTGAAGCCATACAGGCAGACCCGACTGCAATGTTTTATGAGGAATTAGCCGCAAACCATATAAATTTCCACATTTTCTGAGTCCTGAAAGATTGCTGCCATTTCAGTTAGCTAGTTAGCTAGTTAGTTAGCACTCCAACAACATTCCAAAAAGGACGTGCATTACAGTCTGGCTGGCAGATGTTTTTGTTAACCTTGCCTGCTGTTGCCAGTGACTCGTGAACCTGTATCGACATTGCATTTTTTGCGCTGACAGCGCCCCTTTCAGAGTGCTTCGGGTCAAGTGTTTATTGTTGCTAGGTTACCAAAACTATCTACCAGCAATGCCGTTGCTGCTTCTTATGGGAGGCCGTATAGTGCAATAACATTGGAATAGTGGCACTACACACTGAACGTACTTGCACTACACACTGAAACACTGACACATACGCACTGGGCACTAGTACCACACTGGAACTCAAACAGCAACACACTGAATTTCCTGCATCACACACTGAATCTGCTTGCACTCACACTGAAATCACTTGCTCAACACACTGGATTTACTTGCAGCACACACTGAAACTGCTTGCACTACACACTGAAACAGTTTGCACTACACTGAAAATACTTACACACACTGAAGCTCCTTACACTAGCCTACACACTGAATTAACTTCCACAACACATTGAAATGTCTTGCTCAACACACTGAAACATCACATGCACTACACACTGAACTCACTTGTACACACACTGAAGCCGCTTACACTACTCACTGAATTAACTTCCACTACACACTGAACTCACTTGT
>NW_027468881.1:6560608-6563108 GCF_046254945.1 Alosa pseudoharengus | reverse complement strand
CACACACACGTAACTCATGACTGTAACACACACACACACACACACACACACACACACACAAACACACACACACACACACGCACACACACACACACACACACACACACACACACACACAATAGTTACACGCCCCACAGACAGCATGGATAGAGCAGTGTGGCTCTTTGTTCATGTGTCCTCATGAATATGCATCAGCGCTGAGTTAACACTCTTACATCCATCACTGATGAATATTGAGTGTGTGTGAGTGTGTATGGAAGGGGGGGGGGGGGGGTGCAGAGCGGGGGCCACAGACAGTAGAGAGAGATGGAGGAGTGAAGAGTTGTGAAAGACAAGGTGTGTGTGTGTGTGTGTGTGTGTGTGTGTGTGTTTGCTAGAGCGAGTTTAGTTCAGCATGTACCGATATGTGAGTGTGTGTGTGTTTGGATGTGTGTCTGTGTCTGTGATTGTAAATGTGTGTGTGTGTGCTAGTGCCTGTGCAGGAAACACACATTGTGGGGGGTTGATACTGGATGATATGGGGGAAGGGAGAGCGAGAGCGACATAGACAGAGAAAGAACGAAAGAAAGAGAGAGAGAGAGAGAGAGAGAGAGGGAGGTGGGATGAAAGGATAAGAGTCCAGGAAATTTCAATGGGGAGGGGGGGGTGCGGGGCAGGAGAGTGGACCGGGGGGTAGGGGAGACTCAGGGGAGTGTAATGAGATCGTGGAGGGGACAGGAGGTAGCGGAGGGGGACTGGGCGATCCACACCGGCCAGCTTACTCGCAGCCTAATCTGCTAAACGGGATGGCAGACAGGGTTGTCCGCGGTCACACAGGAAGGAGCTTTCGGGCTGCTTCAGACCCTGACTCCCAAATCTGCCTACAAATCTACCCCCTCACCCTGTCCCCCCTGCCCCCAAAACCCTACCTGCCCCCGCCCTCTCCTCAACTCCAAACCTGTAATACCTCAAACCCCATATGCTTGCACCAGCCTAAACACACGAGGCACTCTGAGGCCTTCAGACTGCTCAGTGATCCCAGAGCCCAACCAGTAGATGAAGATTAAGGGTAGAAGGATGTCACAGGATTTGGGCCACACGATGACATTATTACAATTCTTTACATTTTTACGATATAGCAACTATCGTGATTCAATTCTGCAACATATCGTCCCCTTAGAAATATAGGGTTCTATCTACGTTCTGAGTAGTTCTGAGATATTGAGCTTCAAAGTTTTAGAATTCCATAGAGTTATACTGCTAAGTGGAACAAACCTCTTCAGATATAATGTCCAAAAATGCATACAACTACAAGAAACACCTCACCTCATCTTCTTAAGGTGTCACAGAATAAGAATATGTAAATAACTCAATTTTGACAAAAATGTCAGATAGAACCTTATAATTCTAAGGGGACGATATCACAATTCATTTGTCCATTTGTTATGTGTCATAAATTGTAAATTGGATATTGATTTGTCAATTTGTTCTTGACTCTTGACTTCTTTACTATTACACAAGTGAACAATGAGGCCATTATGTGGACTCAGAATCAACATTAGCAGAGACATAGGCTACTATATGCACTTGGCACCGCGCTGTATCCATATAATATTGTGCTGATACAACACTGTATTGACTTTTTGCAGCCCACCCCTAACCAAGATCATGAGTTCGATACCAAGGCAGCTCAAGTGCTGATGGAAAAATCCAATTTCTTTTTTGAAAGTGTCTGTTCAATGAAGACATGCATACTTAGGCTAACTGTATGCATCCTGTTGGTCAGTTCACTGGAGGCATTATGTATGAGGTGTCACTGGTGAAGTATATTCATGGAAAAGTCGATTGTGGATTCTAAGAAGGCGTCGGTATGGAA
This sequence comes from Alosa pseudoharengus, assembly GCF_046254945.1. Taxonomy (NCBI): domain Eukaryota; kingdom Metazoa; phylum Chordata; class Actinopteri; order Clupeiformes; family Clupeidae; genus Alosa; species Alosa pseudoharengus. The sequence goes on along the minus strand of NW_027468881.1, from coordinate 6,561,253 downwards.
ACCTTCAGAGACCCGTGTGGCAGAAGGGAGCAAAGGGGCAGGACTCCTCATGTATGTCAATGTGGCTCCCTGCTATCCAACTGCCATTCAATCACACACACACACACACACACACACACACACACACACACACACACACACACACACACTGTTCCACTGTTATTACTGGCAATGCCACCCAATCCACTGCCCCCTCACACACACACACACACACACACACACACACACACACACACACACACACACACACACACACAGCCACGCCCCCCCTGCTGAAAGGAGCTAGACTCCTCATATATGTCAATGTGGCTTGCTATCCCACTGCCAAGACTGGCACTGCCACTCAATCCACTGCCCCCTTCAACTCAATGCTACTAGCTATAGTGTGCATTAGCATATGGATGAAGCACTGGGAGTCAGTATGAATAATGTATAGTACACACATACACACACACACACACACACACACACACACACATACACACACATACGCACAAACACGCACCACTGGCTGAGGGTTACGCTATAAAACACAAACAACTTCAACAGTCGTCGTGCCGCGCAGAGCGTTCACGTTTGCCAAGAACATTAAAAAGACGAGTTGTTTCTGGGCAGGCGTCTGGCACGCATGTGTTGGTCGTGTGT
>NW_027468881.1:6513108-6555608 GCF_046254945.1 Alosa pseudoharengus | reverse complement strand
TAGTCTCGTCCTGTCTGAATGTGGCGAAGCGCTTCTCTTATCTCTCTCCCCATCCCCTCCGTCAGTGACTCATTACTCTTTTGTTGTGTTTCCTCACTTTCATGGTCCTTTTTACGGTCGCTTGTTTCTCGCACCGCCTTTCTTCTTTGTTGAGCCGGGGAGAACAGCAGCAGCAGCAGCAGCAGCACTGTCTCTTGAACAATTCGTACGCCCGTATCGCTGCTGTTTATCTGAATTTAACAAAACACTAAAAAAATTTACAATCCTCCCCTGCGCCAACTCGCCTGCTTGCTCGCCGCTTTTCTCTGCATACGAATGAGGCAAAGCATCACAGACACCGAGTTTAAATATTAATGTGCAGCTGAAGAGAACAAAACACACTCGACAAATGTGCTGCTCGGTGCATAATCTAAAAATAACAACGGCCAAATCCCCACCCAAACCCCATCTCTCACCCACCCCACCCCACCCCACCCCCCGACCCCTCCCATCCACCTCCCCTCATCTCCACTTGCCTTAACAAAATGGAGGCAAAAGCCGAAGAGACCCCCCACACATACGCCAACACCCACACCCCTCCTCTCCTTTCCACTCGCCTAAACGGAACTTAGCCAAAGCCGAAGAGATCCTGTTGGATTTGAGGTGCAGCAGCAATTAGGCTGAGCTGGGTGAAGTGCTGGGCGAGCCAGTCCGTCTCAATCAATTAATTAACAGTAATTACCAACGGATTGCAAAGATTAGGAGGCCAAACAATGTGTCAGAAGCTCCGAGATCAGCTTTATGGTGTGAGTGTGTGTGTAAATGTGTGTATAAGAGATGTGTGTGTGTGTGTGTGTGTGTGTGTGTAAATGTGTGTATAAGAGGTGTGTGTGTGTGTGTGTGTGCATTGAGGGAAAAGAGCTAATACCTGTTATACACAGGGTTTTAGGTAGGGGGTTGGGTATGCGTAAAGTGAATCTCTTCAGAGGCTTACTTTTTGTTTCCCAGGCACATAAATTTAACACGCATTTCTTTGTGTATATAGTGTGTAACTATAACCTTATTTTGTGTTGAATGATACTGTTTGTTAGTGGACACTTACCACCACAATGTAGCGTGGTCTGTACTGGATTGTTCCAAAGAGGCCCAAGATGACCACGATGATGTGGAAGAAGTTGGCCAGTATAGGAGCCCACTGGTAGCCCAGGAAGTCGAACACCTGCCTCTCCAAAGCTAGCATCTGCAGGCACAAAAACACAAAGCAATGTCAGAAATGTGTCAAATTGGTAGCAAGTTGTAGCAATTTGACACTTTTTTTTTTTTTCATAAGCAACTAGTGTTGGCATTATCTTCAAATTCATGATCATGTGAATGACATACACTGTACATTCCCACTGGCCATGCAAGCAAGGCTTTATGGAATTCTCTGACCCAGGACAGACCACCACAGTGATGTTAATCTCCACAGCCCAACGTAGTCAACTACATCACCAAAAGACACAGGTTAGCATTCTAGAATACCAGATGAGTGGCAGCTGGTGTTAACATAGTCTTTGCATGTGTTTTAAGGGTTTGGCTCTCTAAGTTTAGATCAAAACTTCTTACAGCTGCTTTAATGGAGTGTGATGAGGGAAATCATTGAGGGCTTCTCGCTCGCACGACACAAGGCAAACACTTCACATGGTGGTTTGAAATTCAAATACAGACCCGTTACCATAAAGAAAATGTTTTGAGTTGAAACTTGATGAATGTTTTGACCAAACAATACGTGATTTCTTGGACCTGATTCTACCCCTTTCGAAAACACTGAAGCTCCTCAGGGAATTTAAAATATGGCCGTCTTCTTCAGTCTGTTCCAATTACTCCGCTAAGCCGGCATGTTTCTAAACCAACACAAAGGCTGCCGTGTCTGCACTTCTGCTCTGCTCCTGGGAGCGAAGCGAGAATATGGAATCTCGACGCGGCGCAACACAACCCGCAGCGTTCCCGGCTCGGTGGCGTTCCATGGCACTCTGCAGCGCAGGGGCCTGATATCAGGTTATTTGTGGGTTTCCTGAGGCTGGGGGGCGTTTGCGTTGACTAAATTAACACAGGGAGCCATTGTGTGGGAGTCCTCAGGGACTCAGGCACAATTAGATTGTCTGAGGAGACGGCAGAGAGAGAAAGAGAAAGAGAAAGAGAGAGAGACCCTGTGAGTGAGAGAGGGAGAGAGAGAGAGACAGAGACGTAGAGAGAGGGAACAGGATGGCGTGGTGAGCTAACATGGCGTGAACGAAAGCAATCCCCAAAGCTGCTGATACACACATATGCATATGCACAGACACTCACATTTGCACATGCACAAACAGACGCTCATATATGCACATGCACATAGATATGCACACACACACACACACACAGTGCATACACACACAATGTGCATTAGGCTAACTAATTAGGAATTTAAACCGCAGCCAAATGAAAGAGGACAGAACAGCCTATACACTGATTGAGAGTTGATCCGTCGGGTTGGTGGGAAATCAGCTCGGCTACCGCTCAAAGTCGGGGTAAATCCAGAGCGGCCTCTCTCTCCTTGTGCTATGCGAGTGTGTGTGTGTGTGTGTGTGTTTGAGAGACAGACATAGAGAGTGAAAGACTCACCCAGAGGAGAGGGAAGAGGTAGCCTTGGGCTAGTAAATCTAGCCACTAAATCAGCTTCCTGACAGGAAAAGGAACTGATGCCAGAAAGGGAACTACAGCTTTATATAGTGGTGCTCTGAAAAGACCCCGTCACCATAGCAGCTCCCTAGAACACTCCCGACTCTCAATCGACCCGCCCCCCCCCCCACACACACCGATTTAGTGGAACCACTACACCGCTGAAATCCTCGAGAGGGTTCACCAGTGGATCATTTCACTGTGCATGTGTGTGTATGATGTGTGTGCATGTGTTTTTGTATGAGTGTGTCTGTGTAGCTGTGTGTGTGTGTTTTGGGGGAGGGAGCCCATCTCTGGTCTGACATGCAGCCAAATGCCGGGAGGCAGGCGGGGAGACAGTGGGAAGTCTAATTTAGCGAGCGGGGGTCCGAGTCGTCCTGAGTTTGCCTCGGCCGTGTCAGCCTGCCACTTCCTCGCTCCACTGCACCTGACAGCCGCTGGCCACGGTTCCAAATCCGGACCAGTGACGGAACCGGCCCGCGCCTGGGCCAGAGTCAGCTGATACCTAACCTGAGGCTGAGGAGAGGCTGAGCAAAGGGGGCTCTGAGGCAGAACTGCCACAGCTGAAATGAGCTCTCAGACAGAGACATGTTGGTGGTGGAGGCAGTGGTGCTGCATGGGGGGAGGGGGGAGTGGTGCTGGTTGTGTTGATGGTGGTGGTCAGGTTGGAGGTAGTAGTGGATAGAGCTTTGAGCCTTGCTTGGGCTAGTGTCAGACACGGTTAACCCCAACCAGAGCTAGTGAGCGGAGCTGAGCGGTGCGAATATCCCTCAGCTCACTCAGCCACTCAAATTCACGTCAGGCCGCTACGCTCAACTTCGCTCCCCGCTCCACTTCAAAAATCCTTCCGCTCCAGTGAAATCTCTCCACGCTCGCTCCAATTTAAAAGAGGGAGAAATAATCTACAAGCCGAATTGTCACCTTAGAAAACAAAGAACCACGAACAACAGCAATGTCACTCATAGAACATGTAGGCCTATTGTAAAAGAGCCTAATGCAACACCGACAGTGCAACAACGAACAAGCTTGGCAACGTCAATACATAGGCCTATAAAGGGTTCAGTGGGATTAATTGCCTAAATAATACACTAATAATATTACTTAAAGCATAGGCTATTCAAATTGCTCACGTTTTCTTTGCTCTCCGCAGCACACACACTTCTGCGAAATGTGTCTTCTTAAATTCCAAAATAAATCTCACTGGAACAGTGTCACCACATAGTTGTGCTTGCTCTACATTGTCAGTATCTAGTTGTTTTGTAGGAATAGTACGCTTGTAAGCCCTATGACTTTCAGTTTCCTTTCTAAAATATTTAGCGACTTCATCCCCAACGAACTCACTGTAACGTCGGCACGCTGGACTATGTGCTACGGACTCTGGCACAATGCATTCTGGGATACGGGGGAGAACTCTGGGGGTTGTTTGTGTGTGTTAATGCCCTTATTTACTGTTTTAATGTCCGTGTTTTAGTGTAGCGTGTTCCTCCTGTGTGATCCTTTTTGTGTGGGGGGCTGCGCCCACCCCTGTATGTGTAGTGTGTGTGTGTGTTTGACCTGTCTAGTGTGTACTGTTTTCGTGAGGTGCGTTCCTACCCCTGTTTATGTATGCTAGCCCAAGCTCTGGCTAGGCCTATTCCGTTACATTACTATGGCCAATATTGTTGCTTGAAAATGCAACGATCCTGATTACATTATGAAGACAGTAAGTCTGGGTGGATTCGGGCATGCCTCAGACTCGTGGTGTGAGCGGTATCAGAGCGAAATTGGAGCGGAGCGAAGCGGCCGCTCCGGCCTCGAAATTAATTCCATCCGCTCTGATCCTCGCTCACTCGCGCTCCGCTCCGCTCACTAGCTCTGACCCCAACCCTACCCCCATATCTCAGACCACTCAGTCCATGGAGGGGAGGGGGGGGGGCTACCTCTGCTCCATGCGACCCCTGTGCTAGAGAAGAGGGGAGGGAAAGAGATGCTGAAGTGAATGAGAAGGAGGGAGTGATAGACAGAGAAATAGAGATAGAGTGAAAAGACATATGACTGAAGATAAGAGAAGAAGGTGGAGAGAGAGAGATGAAATGGATGGAGAGATGCAGAGATCTGAGGAGAGAAAAGACGCCAGAGTGGGATGGTGTGGGTGATTTGTTTTTGTTGACAACACGCTGCAAAACTCTACATGAACAGTCATGCCAATGAAGCTCTTTCAATTTGAGTAGTTGAGGATGTGATAAACTGTAGATGGTTAGAAGCACACACACACACACACACACACATGATTGCACAAACACAAACACACACACACACAGTGTGTGGGTGAGAGCAGGAGAAATCTAAGCTTTCCACACACAGGGCCGGCCGTAATGGACTCAGACACGGCTATAAACCACATAGAGACACACACACACACATACACACATACACACACACACACACACACACAAACATGACCCAGAAACTCAACCTCAGCCTGGACACCATCACTCTCCTCTCCTCTCCCACATATACACATAGAGAGAGAGAGAGAGAGAGAGAGGAGGTGAGAGGGAGAGGAGGTGAGAGGGAGAGAGAGAGGGGGGGGCAGAGAGAGAGAGAGAGAGAGGAAGGTTTGAAAGAGGTAAGAAAGAAATATGGAGATTGGAAGAGAGAGAGTGACAGAGGGAGAGAGAAGGAGCAAGAGAGTGATAAGGAAGAGAAAAATGAATTGAAGATGAGGCAGATAGAAATCAGCAGACAGACTGATGCAGATGAACTGATGCAGAGTGAGAAGAGGGAGGCAAGAGGGAGGCTGGTCCTGCTCGGTCCAGTGCACAGCTACCCGCCTCAGTCCCAGGAGTCGTTAAGAAGTCTAATCCCACTTCAAACAGCGCCGTTCCTATCACTGCACCTCCCTATACGCCATCCCATAATAATACAGCACAACACAGCACAGCACAGCACAGCACAACACACGGATGGAAAATCAGACCTCTGTGGAGCCCAACCCCCCTCCCTCTCAAGACCTTCCTTCCATCTCTCCCGCTGAGCAGACGGGGGAAGCTCGACCTCTCCCTGCCCCGGACTGAGACCGAGGAGCCCTGACCGGCAGGGCTGAGGCGCTCCCCGGAACTCCATGGGACTCCAGGGCGCGTCCTCCATCAACAAAGCAAACGACACAGACCAGAGCCGGCCGGGTGGCAGGACAGATAAGCGTATCTCTGCACTCTCCTCCCATGCATGACCACTCTAGGCAGCTCTCTGAAGGCCGCAAAGCATGATGGGAAGGGTTTGTGTTTTTCCAGGCCGCTTCTCTTTGGAAATAACAGTGCTGCTGGGAGGAGGAAGGGGGCGCTCGGGGGGGGGTCAGATGAGACAGAGGTGTCCGGTGTCCACCGCAAAAGCCAGCCGCTGACCCACAATCTCTGAGCTTGCTCGCTAATACCACTCCAGTTACCCACTGAAGCCCATGGAAACAGGGGGGTGTGTGGGGGGGGGGGTGTTAATGAAATCAAATAAACCGGGAAGAAGAGGAATGTGATCAAATTATACCCCGGGATCGCTTGACAGCAATTCATTTGTTATGGTCAGGGTATTTTTAGTCTGCGTAATTCACTTTGGATGTGTTAGATGGATACCCATAATAAGGCGAGAGTTGGGGGTTGAACGTGTGTGTGTGTGTGTGTGTGGGGGGGGGGGGGTAGTTGGGATGGGACTGGTCCGACTGGTTCATGTGGGATTCTTTTAGTGTCAGGAATTCCGTCAGGTGCTGGGGATGCTATCAGCTGGGTGGCAAGGGAATTCTGCCTGGATGGATGCAGAAATTTCAAGAGAGAGCACCCCAGGGAAGTGGTGGTGCCGCGCGTGTGTGTGTGTGTGTGTGTGTGTGTGTGTGTGTGTGTGTGTGTTTGTGTGTGTGTGTGTGTGTGTGTGTGTGTGTGTGTGTGTGTTTGAGTGTGTGTGTGTGTTTGAGTGTGTGTGTGTGTGTGTGTTTGTGTGTTTGTGTGTGTGTGTGTGTGTGTGTGTGTGTGTGTGTGTGTGTGTGTGTGTGTGTGTGTTTGAGTGGTGCAGTGATTTATGAGCGCCTGGGGGTGTCAGGGCAGGGCTCATTGAGCCGTGTCTGAGGGGTTAAGAGAGGGCTGAAAGGGGAGGGGCATGTTTGGGAACGTAGGGCTATCCCCAGAATTAAGTGCCTTTATTGCCCTCGTTATTTCCTGCCCTCAAGGTCAGCTCACCTGGCACGCCAGGTGTATATTAGGTGATGACGGGAAGGTAAACCAATGACACGCCTGTCTTTGTGTGTGTGCGTGTGTGATCAGCTGTGAACTTCTCACTGGTTGAGCTGTCTGTATCAACAACAAGTCTGTTACTATTTTATTACACTTAGTTTCCAAGCCAGAGCCTCAGGATATAGGCGTGGACATCCTGCCTTTGCAAACCAGGATCTCACATCATGCTGGTTCTGATTCTGCACGTACATCAAACGAAACAACTGTAAACTTAAACTTCTATTGTTTATACTGTGCTACCCAAATAAAATCACTTGACTTGACGTAACTAGACATCCTGTCGATGCTCATCCACTCAAATGCAGTTCAAGGTTCTGGATTTGGTCTGATGAGGTGAATCACACATCTGAACAAGTAGGCCAGTGTTTTGGGCCGTGGGGAACGGAAAAGCCATCTCCTCTCCTCTCCTCTCCTCCGAGAGCTGGACTGGACAGGAGCACTGGCCCAGCCGGTCAGGTCAGGGGGAAGCTCAGCTCTGGAGAACTAACAGGTCAGCTGGAAAAGTGGCCATGGCGTAACACCAGTCCAAACATGAGTCGCTCTTTCCTGTTCTCTTTATCGCTATCCGGTCGTTTTCTCTCTCTCACATTCTTTCTTTCTCGTCTCTTCCCTGTCCTCTTTTCACTATCTGGTCCCACTTATCTTTCTCACATTCTTTCTCTTTCCCCCCTTTTCTCTATCAGGCCCTTTTCTTTGTTATATCCGTTCTTCATTTTCCCCTTCTTTTTACAGCCCTTCCCTCTTCTTTCTTTCTTTACATCAATCTTTTTTCTCCAGCCCTCACCTCTCTCTTTCCCCTGTCCTCTCTCCTCCACCTCTCCTCTCTTTCCCTTTCTTTTTCTCTTTATTCCCTCTCTCCTCACGCTTCCTTCTCCACTTTCCATTCCCTGCTCCATCACAGACTTGGATTTCAAATCCAGTTTCATCTCATTTCCTTTCTCTCTAACTCATTCTACACCCATCTGTTCTCTTCACTTCCTGCCATCTTCTCATCCTCCTCTTCTTTTTTTCTTTCTTCTCCTCCCTTTTAGCTCTCCTGTGCTCTCTCTCTCTTCTCTCCCTATTCTATCTTTTTCCCTTTTTCTTCACTCTTCTCTTTTCCCGCTCTACCTTTCCTGTCTCTCTCCATCATGGACTTTGTTTTCAAATCCAGTTTCATCTCACCCCCTGCCTCTCTCTCTCTCTTTTATTCACCCTCCATCTTCTCCACTTCCTGCCATCTTTACCCCTTTTATCTTTAGCTTTTTTTCTGTAGTGGGTCCAACTCTTTCGCTCTTCAAACATTCATTTGAACACGAGCTGCGGTGTGCCAACCATTAGGCAGGAGCGATCAGATGCTTCTTGGCCAGGCTTTGATAGAGCTAAATTGAGCTGTCATCTCTTGCCTCTGTGCGCTCATAATGGCAGGATGGATTCTTCGGCTTCCTCGTGTAATGACGTGACGAGATGGATCAAGTTCCAACGCACGAGTCACGAGTGCCAAGGAGTTTGCAGGAGTTTGCTGAGGACAAGGTATCATAGCCAGCTGTGCCGAGGGAAATTAATTAAAACTTTCACAAATTGTTTTTGGAGAGAGAGAAAGAGAGAAAGAGAGGATGAGAAATAGACAGGAGAAAAGGAGGGATAGGGAGCGTGATTCTGAGGAGAGAAGAGAAAGAGAAAGGAAGAGAGAGAACAGAGAGAAAGAGAGAGGAAGAGAAATGGACAAGCAGAGAAAGAAAAAGAAAAGGAGTAAAGGAGACCAAATGGTGAGAGAATGAGAGACTGTACAAGAGAGAAAAAAAGAAGGAAGGAAGAGAGCATGCGAGAGAGGAGTAAGGGGAGAAGAGCAGAGGGCCAAATGAGGGTGTGAGAGTGCTCTGCTCTGCCATCTCACACCACTAACTGCCCAGCATTAAGAGGGAAAATGGACGAGCCTCACACACTCAGTGTACAAATAGAGTAACTCTTACGATCCATCTCCCATGCGCACACACACATACACATCTCTCTCTTTCACACACACACACAAACTCACTTGCTGTTCATTGCTCTCTCTTTCACACACACACTCACACGTACACACACACACACGTGCACACACACACACACACACGCAAACATACACAGAGGCCATTGGGACTCATTAACACATGCGCAGGATCGGCCTGATGCTTTTAGGAGCGCCCGTGTGCCGGGCGGTGGGTTCCGGGAAGAGGATTGCGATCCATCTGATCCAATTGGCTGTCGACCTCACCTCCAAATGAGCCATTTCCCCCTGATCAGGCCTCACCTCCAAATAAGCTATTTCCCCCTGATCAGGCCCGCTTCGCCCACTAATCAACTTGGGTAATGCACCTTTTTGTCCCTGATTGATTGCCATCATAAGAAAGCTCATTGAGGTTTTCTCTTTTTTTTTTGGTAAAACGGGGCAGCCATCTTCTCTTTCTCTGCCTGATGAAGATCTTATCTGTCTTTCTCGACAGCTCAAAGTGCTACACACAGGTCACAGACACACACACACACACACACACACATAATGCTCAGCTATGTACAACACACAACATACACTCTCAACACACATACAGACACACAGCTCAGCTATGTACCACACACACACATACACACAGACACACAGATAATGATGATCATGAACAATAGGAATAGGCCAGGTGGAAGCGGAGATTAATTAACCTTGTGACTGAGAAAGAGAATGAGAGTGTCAGCATTGGCTGTTGCTGCATGTGTCGATAAGTGACAGTGTGTGTGTGTGTGTGTGTGTGTGTGTGTGTGTGTTTGTGTGTGTATCGAGTCTGCTACATGTCTTTGTTTCCTGGCATGTGTGTGAACGCATTAAGTGTAAAGACAGATCCCCCGCTTAATATCCCTGTAGAGGTACAACAAGATGTGCTCTCCTATCAAGCCTAAAAAAGAGAGCATTCCAGAACCCCCTTATTCATTCAGCAATGAAATATCACAGGTTGCTTTCTGCTGCCAAACGGCACAACAATGTAATCACCTCAAGGTTATGGCAATCTCTTTCAGTGCATTCTCTACGGGTCACCCAGAGAGTCTGGTGGACACAGTGTAGCAAAGGATGGTATTATCATTCTAATAAGGCCTCCTACGGGGCAAACAAATCCACGGGTGACCCGCCACGACAACCGCAACAATGACACCCTGCTCGGAATGCAGAAATGAATTGATTTATCACGTCTCATAATAGCTAGGCGCTCGACTCGACGCTGTGCATTTGTCAAATGTGGGGGTCTCGGGCACGACACGGCCGGGCAGAAAAAGAAAGGCTGCCTGTGAGAACGCCAACATATGGAGTGTGGATACTAAACACATTAGGGGCTTGGGCAGAGCGTGAACAGCTGTGAGCGAGCCATTTCCACACACACACACACACGTGCATGTATGAGTCATATGATGAACATACTGTAGCCCCAGAGCTTAATTGAATAGCCAGTGTTTAAGTCCTTGAAGAGCTGCAATTAGGCTTTTGTGCTGTAAGACTATAGGATAGTGTAGGGGATGCAAACATACAAAACACACACACACACACACACACACACACACACACACACACACACACACAGATAAGCACACAGATAAACACACACACACACACACACACACACACACACACACACACACACACACACACACACACACACACACACAAACACACACACAACCACACACACACGCCCAGAGAATCCTATAATAAGCTAGTAAGCTCAGCTATACTTTCTGAGCTTGACATGGGCTTGACCCCTGTTTATAGAGTTGCTGGCATTTCAGAGGCCGTGTGTAAATGGCCACTGGTCAACATGCCATACAGGGTCATGCAGGCTCTCACTCAAAAGGCTTTCCTCTGTAGCACAGCACTGTCTGCCTTTTAAACACCAAACATATGGGCTGGCCTACTCACATAGTCACATAGAGTGCACAAACAAATAGAAAGAAGAAGAAAACAGCCTCTCTCTGTCATCAACCGCTTTCTATCTCTCTTCCCGTCCTCTCTCTTTCTTTCCATCTCTCTCAGTCCCCAGTTCTCACTCTCTCCATCTCACCCTCCCTCTCTACATCTCTCTTTCTCTCTCGCTTCATGTCTTCCCTCTTTCCATCTCTCTCTTTCTCCCACTCTCTCTTTCCATCACTCCCTGTGCCAGACATGAAAGTTAATGAATTTGTTATCAGCTGCAGGCCCACAGAACAGATCATCCCTCCGCCACACACACACACACACACACACATGAACACACACACACAGACACACAATCCAATGGCTGATGGAAAGGGCGAGGTTTCCGGATCACCACTCAATATGGGAGGGGAGGAGTGAGGGTGGGGGGGGGGGGGTCAAACACGCACACAGACACAGAGACACACACACACAAACACACAGAGAAAGACACACAAACACATCCCCTCCCCAACACCCTGTGTGTCTCCCTGTGCAGCCGAGAGGTGGGTCAAGCCCCTGGAGGACCCAAAGTTTCCCAGCAGCCCTCAGATAAAGCTGATACCAGCACATGGCCCTTGCACACACTACACTAAGCAGTGGGCCACAACTAACGGGTGGAGCAGAAGGGTTTAACGGACGACAAGACGAACGCCACTCCCTGACTTTCCTCTCTCTGGTCAACGTCTCAGCTGTCTGTTCTAGCTTTGTACCTTCTTCTTTCGCCGCACCCACCCACCCACACACACACACACACACAGCATGGACATTTCACCAGGTCATGCATCAGAGCACAGGAGTAGGAGCACAAGACGACACATAGCGTAGTTTCATGTTTTTCTTTTAGAGACAACTGTCGGGCCCTGCACCTGTGTAGCGGGATTGTGTGAGCCTAACGTGTGCTCCTGTTTGGGACGACTGCTTTCATCGGCTGTCAGAAGTGGGGGATACGCTTGTGATGCGATCATTACGAGCCATCACTGCCGGCAATTAAGCATTCTCTCTAAAGCCCTCGTTCGCTCGGCTCCTCTCAGGCAGCGCGGTAGACGCAGTCTCAAAACAACACCAGCGCTGCTTTGACGTCGCACAAGGAACTGACAGAACTAGGGCTGCAACGAGAAACAGGGAAAAAAGTCCTGTTCCCCCCTCTCACCAGTGCGAAGGGAGAGGACGACTGCAGCGAGAAGAAATGACAAAATGAGAACGGATCGGCAGTCCTTCTCTACCTCCTTGGGCTTGGAGCGTCTCCTCCACCAAGCCTTGAGACTGGGACGAGTAAGACCCAATTCCGCTACGCTGCAGAGCTTACAAGACATTGCATCACTCCTAACATCAGTTGGCTTTTAGCCCACTCACATAGCTTCCCAGCATACAAAAGCAGAGGCTGCCTTTGAACTTGATCCACCCCCCCCCCCCCCCCACCACCACCACCTCCGGACGATCATTTATCATCATAAAAATTACACTCGGTCCCCATTTGTCAGGAACTGACATTAACTGCTCCTGTCGTAGCCTTCCGTCCATTAGATTACCACCTTTAATTAAAATCCCCCCGAAGACGGCTTTCTCTCCAGGTGAGGCACGGCGGGGAGCCCCCATTCCGACACACACATCACAGACAATCTCCGCACACAGGTTCAACAGTTAGTTTGGGGTGTGGTTAGCTGGATTCGTAATGGGGAAAGATTACTGACACCATTACGAGAGTAATGGCTTTCATTTCCTATCCAGACGAAAATCCCAGCAGTAGGTCCCTATTAGCATATAAATCAACTACATCCATTACCCAGTTTTTTTGCCTTTTTATCGTGGAGCGGTGTGGCTCTGTACTTAATGAACCCTGCGAGCTGTTGTAAACTTAGCTACCCATGAAAGTAAGGTGCGTTGCAGCAGGGGCGCCCTGAGAACAGAGCCACACTAACACACACACACAGAGGTGAGGCGAGGGGTCGTAACTCAGAGGTGGCAGAGAGGAAAGGAAGAGCCTCATTATGGCTGTGTTAACACGCAGATAGGGCAATCGGCTTGGAAACGGCTGAGAGAGAAAATGACTGTCGGTTGCGCGCAGGGAGAGAAAAACGTTGGAGGTTAAAAGCAGAGAAGAAAGAGAAGATAATGTGAGTGTGAACGAGATGGGGGCAGGCTGCAGAGTGAGCCTGAGTGGGAATAAATTAGAGAACTGGAAGGCAAAGAGAGGATTTCTACTTTCAACCCATCTGAGACTGGCAAAGAGAGGATTTCTACTTTTAACCCATCTGAGAACTGTGGGTGCAAACAACGGCATGCCAGCCATGGGTCCTAATGGCCGGGGTTTGGATCATCCCAACCATGCATGAGTCTTAGTGTCCAGCAATCTGACCCGGGTTTGCATCATTCCAACTATGCATGGGTCTTGGTGCCCACAATTCTGACCCGAGGCCCAGGTTTGAATCCAACCCACATGTCTTACTTTTTACTGCTTCCTACATTCCTTATGTCTAGGGACGTGCACAGGGAGGTTGCTCAGGTTGCCCGGGCAACTGCCCATATGCCTTTCTTGACTCATGTTGCCCTTCCAATGGGGAAAATAAATAAATAAATCGTACAATGTATGCAGAATTTCACGTAGGCCTAGATAAAAAAGAAATCGCAAAGCCTCATTCACTTCCATTCGGGCACCGAAAGTGAAAGTCAGTAGAGGAAGGGGAAGGGCAAACTCTGTTTACGTGGCTGCAGCGCTGCACGCGACCAGCACCTGAGCAGAGCCTGCATAAGCGGCCCTAGAAGGAGATTGTCGCGGTTGTCATATGAGACGACTCAACCTTTGTCGGAAAAGGTGAGTTTGTGATGTATAACAAACGAACGATCATCGTCATCAAGTTTTATGAAATTAATTAAAATCTTCATAAATCCAGGCTGAGTTTGCCACGTTTAGCCTAAATAATCAGACAGATAGCTTGCAGAGAAGCAGCCCGTTATCACATAGCCTATAGGCTACTATTTTTTTGGTAGGCATTAGGCAAACTAAGCTACATGTCTGCTGATAGTAAGTTTCTCACATTTTGTTTTAGCAAGAAGAATGAATGATGGAAGTAATGCATCACATTCATTATTTTATTCAAAATAAATCCGTAAATCCTATCACTAGTATTTTGGGTATTGTTTGAAGCCAAGATTCCCACTGAAAAGAGTCAGATTCAGGAGAGGGAGAGACAATTCAGGGAGGCAGCAATCACTGCAGGGTTGGCTGCGAAAAAGCCAACCAGCAGGTGAGACAGAGACTTTGCACTGTGATAAAGATGACATGACACTGTGTAGACGAATTGATTAATTAATCAGACTCATATTTTAGCCTACTAATGTTTCATAATTACATTACATTTAAGGTGAGGAGCAGTCACAAGTCTCCAGACTATGTGAGGAAAATGTGGACCAGGAGGAGGCACAGGACAGGAAGGCGTAAGTGATGATCACCAAATATGAGATGAGAGGACCATGCTAGAAAGTACAGGATTAAAGAGCTGCATGCTAAATAATTGTAATCTAAAAAAAACATAGGCTATTTTAGAGGTCATTTCAAAGATCTTGCCTGAGCAGAACATAAATACCACTAAGGGCATTAAAATAATGATAAGTTAAGGTGATTGAGTGCTGTATTTCAATGTTTTACTTCTTTGTGTATATATATTTTTTTTTTTGGGGGGGGGGGAGGTGCCCTTTTTCAGGTCAGAACAACTGCCCCTCAAAATTCCTGTGCACGTCCCTGCTTATGTCATACCTCATCACCCCCAAAGCAGACTGCAGAGGGAGTTCATTGCCAGTGGATGGACAAGGAGTCAGTTTGACCCCCAGCCATGGATGCTTCAAGCTCTAATCAATGAGAGGCTGAGATGATAATAAGCGCCTGGGGGTGATGCGTGTCACGCTGCCAGGGCTCTGCTCTTCAAACGCTTCCGCTGCGGAGTGAAAATCCATGCAGTCAGACTGAAAATCTATGCTTGGTCTGAATCTTCAACCCCTGATACATTCAAGCCTAATAACCTGGTTCTTCAAGACTATATTCTTCAAATGAACATGTCCTCTTAAAGGCGATACAGTTAACCGTGAAGTCTAAACACCTAGTCATTACCTGGAGGTTATGACTACTATATCCTGCAAATGAACCTGTTTTTTTTAACTAATGCATCAGGCCCTGGATAGGATTTTAAAGGTTAACTGTGAAATCAAAACACATCATTTCCTTGAGATTATGCGACTATCCCTCCAACCAGTGAAATGCTGACATGAGCATCCCATCTTCTCTCAGCTCAGAGGCCATTAGGTCTAGCAGAACAGCAAACACGTTTCATATTCATTGTTTTGGGAGCTATTCAGCCGAGACGTGGGTGCAACCACTTCCAGCATGGAATAATGCATGCAGCGTTAGAGAGGTAACTCCCCCCCCCCCCCCCCCACACACTAACAGTGTTCCTGATGTGTTCACACTTGCTTGGTCTACCCTCTCCTGGGCTCTTTTTTTAGCATAAGAACCAGCCCCTCACCCCAACACCCAACCACTTCATCCCCTGCCAGGGTGTTTTTTTTATTTTTTTCTAAGGTTGTGTTTTAGGCAGTTACCATAGTAACCAACCCTTGGGATGGGATCCTGTGTCAGGAAATGCTTACGGGTACAAAACAGAGAATGAGACCCTCACCCTTAGAGAGGGGTAAATGGAGGTAGAGAAAGGGGGATACAAAGAGAGAAACAGAGATAGAGAGAAAGAGAGAGAGAGAACGAGAGAGAGCTCTCTAGCCTCATAATTGTCTCAGTCTCATAATTGGTGGTGGAGCAGTGTTGGGATCGAGGCTCTTAGCGCCCCCCTCTGCTCAGCCTCCTCCTGAGACTAGCGTCCAAATGATAAATCACACAATCCAATCAATAATTCAAACACATTCAGGCTACTACTCCACAGACTAATCAGAGAAGGGGTGCAGAGAGAGACACAGTGAGAGAGAAAGAAAGAGAGAGTGAGAGAAACAGAGAGAGAGAGAGAGAGAGAGAGAGACAAAGACATACACTAACATTCATTGCCAGGAAATGGTGGGTTGTAAGAGGCCATCACAGGTCTTGTTTCATGATAAATCAAATGAGTTGAACTGAGAAATTCTCTTCCTAACTGTCCAAGAAAAAAAGCTTTCTTCCATGTCTTTGAACGCCTTTTATTAAAGCCATGAACAGTGTGTGTGTGTGTGTGTGTGTGTGTGTGTGTGTGTGTGTGTGTGTGTGTGTTTTTCAGATAACAACGATGAACATAAATTAAACTCCGCCACAAATGAACTGCCTCTTCCTGGGGTCATCGTGACTTCCATGTCTCTCTCTTATTCTGGTCGAGTCATTACGCTGGGCCGAGAGTCACCTTGTCTTGTTGTATCTGGCTTTCTCGTATAGATCAGCCACTAAGAAGGATAGGGGCCCGCTGCAGCACTCAATAACAGAGCTGCACAGACAGCGCATCACCGCATGTCGTCCATGTTGGATGCAGCTGTGAATCTGAAACCATGGTCCGCAGATGAGGATAAATGACCACACGGACACAAAGCAAGAGGAATAGCCACATTGACTGCAGCATCCCAAATACCTCACCTACCTTGAAGAAGTAGAAGACCGCACATGTGGACAAACAAGATCATTAATTTGGAATACGAGACAAAGGGGTGGGGTGTATGACCCACAATTCTGGAGGAAAGGGAGAAATGTCCCCTATTTCACAATTATGTTTGAGAAAGACGTCCCATAAGCATCCAGAGGTACTTTAGAAAAGACAACAACCCCTCCCTCCATTCATCTCCCAGCTCGTTTGCCCTGCAGCTCTTGATGCTGTTGCCTCGGAGCCTGAAGGACGATCCACTAATGGAAGCTGGAAATCAAGACTGAAGGTCACACGAGGTCGGATGAGTGTTTTGTGTTTCTCTCTGCCTGTCATTTTCCTCAAGTGAACAAGTTTTTGTTTTTTTGGGGTCGATTGTTTGTTTTTTTCAAATGTAGAATGGCTGCCCAGTGTATGAAAGCAGGGGTCATCCCATCAAAATAGAGCGAGACACTGACGTGAGGGATAGCGGGTGCTGCTGTGCAGCTGGAGACAATGACACGCTAAAAGACAGTGATTGTCATGTTATGGGCCTATTCACAGTCCACACACACCTGCCCACACAGTTTTTCCTTACTTTTCTGGACAAGTGTGTGTGTGGGTGTTTACACTTGTGACAGGCTGTGCATCCGCTGTTAGAATGGACCCAAGGGGAATCATGATGACTGTCAGCCATTGGCAATAGACCCAACCTGGTTTGCTACCTTTGAATTTGGGCCATCTCACACTCTCCTCTTGGTTTCTGTGCTTAATATAATCACTGCTTCTCTGCTCGCCCCCCATCTTACTTTAATGTAAATCAGTCTTTCCAATAGTTTGAGGTCTGAATGAATACCGGCAACCGGGACACTTTCCCCGCTCCAAGAAACTATTTTGGAGACAGACTAATTAAGTTGCAAGAATTTTATTTTGCAATCATGTTTTGGCTTAAAGGTGTCATCAGCAGTTTTGGCAGATGAGAGCAAGTCACCCCCCTACCCCCCCCCCCCCGGCATCTTGGCTATGACTTACACAGAACTTTATTGGCTGTTCAAGCGCGAATTACATTTTTATTTTGCGATTGTCTCAGATACCAGTTTTGCCCTTCTAAGTAAACCTGCTAGAATGTGCATATAATCCATAATATCGAAGACATTCTCAAAAACATCCCATCACGAGTTGTGAATTACAATCGCTAAGACTCCACCTTTAGGCGCTTCTCAAGGCCATGTAAAGTCAGTGAGACAGACGATAGACATCGCTAATATGGCCAGAGAGGGCATCCCATTAGACTGCCGTCAATCACACACAGGGTCTGACAGGGGGGACAGCTTTGCTTTGTAATCAAGGCCTGTGGCAGTTTACAGCGCAATCTACCCAGCAAGGGGTCCCCACACAATCACAATCACCAGGAGTTAAGGTGACCTTTGCTGAAATTCCTCCTGCAGTTGATAACATTTCATGTGTGTGTACGTGTGTGTGTGTGTGTGTGTGTATGTGTGTGTGTGTGTGTGTGTTTTTTTTTTTTGTGCTAGTAGGAACTAAGAAGGTTGCAGAGAGAGGGAGGCAAAGTGGGTGGGAGAGAAAGAGAGTAAGTGAGAGAGGGAGAAAGAAAGAAAGAAAGAAAGAGAGAGAGAGAGAGAGAGAGAGAGAGACCATTTCCATTTGTCTCATCGACACACATTGTTGTGAAGTGAAATCCCTTTGGAAAACATTGCAGCAATCCCAAAAGCCCTCCACAAAGAACACACAGGGACTAACGGGAACTACCCCACAAAGAAACCAATTCCACAACAACCCTGTAGCTTCACACAGATATAGAAGGCAACTTATTCCTGCAGACACACACATACACACACGCGCGCGCAGGCACCTTCTGTACGCACAAGGTGATAAAACAGAATTTTATTTCCCCATTTCACACACTTGCTGGCACTCCTCGCTGTCTGCATGAGCAGTGTGTGTGTGCGTGTGTGTGTGTGTGTGCGTGTGCGACTGTGCGTGTGTGTGTGTGTGTGCGCCTTTTAATCATGTTTGGCCACGCTCACACCGTCACACATACATCCCCAAGTATAAGACAAAATGGGGAGCACATGAATAATCGCGGAGCTACTACGTTATCAGGCTATTGGACGCGACACGGTGCCTGCCTGCCCGCCCGCACGGCCTTATGGGAAGTTAGCGCAGCAGCCGAGCCACAGGGTCCGGAGAGGCAAGGACGCGCCCAGTCAGTCTGCGCCCAACGCCATGCGCTCCCTCTTCCCTCCCCGCATCGCAGATGGCCTTGTCGCCGCCAAGGAGAGGGATTTTTATCAATTTAACACACGCTCATGAACCTGGGGACCTCGGCAGATGCCTCAGTACGCAAACAAAAAAACACACACAACAGTACAGAGAGACAGACACACACACACACACACACACGAAACACACACACACACACACACACAGCAGAGTCATGTGATTAATCTCAATCGTCCCTGCGGTCTAATGGATGTCAGGCGTTCTACACAGAGGGCAGAACGCACGACAAATGTTCCGCTTCCAGAACGCGGCGGCTGCCGCCTGTGTTCTGCACCGTGTGGCTCATCAGTGGGGCCGGTGCTTCATCATTCCCCGCCACAGCGTCCTCAGGTGAGTTATGGCACCGTTATTAACCCTCACTCACATTACACACACACACACTCACACACACACACACACACACACACACACACACACACACACTCTGCCCTAGACACACACACACGTACGTTGTCTCTGCTACAAACCCATACACTCATACTGTACAATAATGTCTCTGCCATCCAGACACTTGCCCCCCTCACAACGAGCCCCCACCACACACATGCACATTTTGCCCTAGACACATACTACATCAGTGTTTCCTCTATGTTGATTTGGTAGTGGCGGCCCCCCACGGATTAATTTTCTTCCCCCACGGTATCAGAAATGGGGCAGACGTACAATAGTCGCAGTTGCCTAGTCATTGTGCAGACCTGTTGTAGATTCTCCAAATATACAGCTCAATCACAACTGAAAATAATGCCTCATTGTGTGTGAATAGAGGTGAATACATATAATTGTTTGTGTTGCAGCGAAGTGTCAGTTGTCAGTTCCGTGGGACCGGAGGGGGGGCGGTGGGCACAGGCCTGCCCCCACTGCTTAAAAAAATCCTAGAGAAAACACTGCTACATACCTGTATGTACAGTTATCCATGTATAAGAAACAACCACAGACACACACACAACCCCCACTGCTGTTACCACCCTGTTACCGGCGAAACAGCTCTATCTACTTCCTAGCGCATGTGTGTGTGTGTGTGTACGTGTCTGACTCAGTCCAATTCAGCCCAGCTGCAGTAATTATGCCTAATGACAGTAGGCACACATTAATGATAAGCTGAGATATCAGCGTAAGGGGACAGGGGTGTTTATCTCACTGCTTGAGCTTGCATTGTGTTGTGAAATGGTGTGTGTGTGTGTGTGTGTGTGTGTGTGTGGACTGATTTATTGTGAATGTGGGTGCATTCATGACTCTGTATGTGTGTGGGTGGGTGTTTGTGTGCTCTTGTTGATGTAGGTGTTTGTGTGTGTGTGTGTGTGTGTGTGTGTGTGTGTGCATTGGGATGTGTGCGCTCCTTGACTCATAAATATTCATCATCCAGAAGCGGCGATGGCAGTCGGGCTATGCGGGCGCTGTCGCCATGACAAACTGATGCTCAGAATGCGAAAGGGGAAATGGGACAAGAGATATACGAGGACGGAGCCAGTGGTGGTGGTCCAGGGGTCCCATCACCGTGGAGACAACCTCAGCAGCTTGCCTCCCCCCACCCCCCCCCCCCACACACACACACACACACACTCCTTCAGCAGAGTCGAGGAGGGGTGCAATGGAAGACATGGAGTGGGCAGCCGTGGCTTACTGGTTACCCTCCGGTTACAAGTCCGAAGCGCTAACCAGTAGGCCACGGCTGCCCCATCCATGTTTTGACCTGTCCAGAGCAGTACAATACACTGTATCAATAGTACGTGTGCTCCCTCCCTCTAAGTGACAAACTCATGACCTTGATTTCTGTACCAGCTGAGCTCCAGAAAAACTCCTCTTTATCTCCTTCCTCCATGCTCCCTTGGTCGTCTCCTCCCTCGTCCCATGCGCCGAACGACGATGACATTTTACCGCCATGCATTCATCCAGCAGATGCTATTGCCCAAAGGGTGGTGCAGTGTGCAATATAGTTCCGTCAGTGTCAAAGACCTTAGCGCTGTTAGTGTTTGAGTTTGCGAGTGAGTCCGTGTGAATTCCCCAAGAACAGCTAGGCTTTTAATGAACATGTATATCTCATGTACATTAATTCATCAATAATCAATGAATAATATATTTGTGCTATAGGTTGCGTTGGATAAAAGCTCAAATAAAATGTCAAGTGAAAGGTGAACACGCCACACTAAGCGGGAGAAACACTCCTCCTCCACCTCCTCTTCATTCTCTCTCTTCCCTCGTTATTCGCCTCTCCTGTTCAGCGTACGGTACGGTGGCCCTTCCCTTTTGGACCCAGCCAAGTCCCTGTCCCATCAGCCACCTCTTCACCCCGCGCCGTCTCGCCGGGGCTTGGCTGTTGATTCTAACCGCAGTGCCAACTGCTGCCTTCCCAAATGGGAGGGGGGAGGGGTTGTTGTGGGGGATTGAGGGCTGGAAATATATGATGACAATCTGTAGTCTGCCTACAGAGAGAGCAGACTGGCTGCCCTGCCAGCTCCAGTGTGTCTCTCTCTGTGTGTGTCTCTCTGTGTGTGTGTGTGTGTGTGTGTGTGTGTGTGTGTGTGTGTGTGTGTGTGTGTGTGTGGGAGTGTTACTGCAAGGAAAACTGTGGTTTTGTGCAGGTGTGCTTACACAGTTGTGCTTCCTACTGTCAGACTAACACTTTAGTACTGTGCTGAACGTGTGTGTGAGTAGGTCTGCATCTGTGGCTATGAGTGTGTGTGTGTGTACTTTATGACAGGGTGGGTTTGTTTTGGCACATGCTAACTTTGTTTGTATTGTTTATGTGTGTGTGTGTGTGTGTGTGTGTGTGTGTGTGTGTGTGTATGTGTGTGTGAGTGTGTGCATATGTGTGTGTGTGTGTGCATATGTGTGCGCATGTGCTCATTTGTGTCCATGTATCTGCCCCTCTGTGTTTGTCCTTCTGTGTTTGCCTCTGTATGTCTGTGTGTGTGTGTGTGTGTGTGTGTGTGTGTGTGTGTGTGTGTGTGTATGTGTGTTTCCCTTTATGTCAGTGTAAGTGTTCATCTCTGTCTCTGCAAAGGAAACACAATGTGCTCCCCCACACACCCAAAGTCTCATTACTCCAGAACTTCAGTGCCCCCCCACCTCCTCTGTTCACTGTGTGGACAAAGCCATGCTGTCCAATTAAAAGGCCTCATCCATCAATCACCCCCTTTATCGACCCCGTTCAGCACTGCGTCACTTTCACTTTCACACCCCCCCTGACATGGCAACACTCATGGCCACGGCAACTGTTCACACCGGCTCCTTTTCTCCCGCAACGACCCCCTCCACACCCTCCCCCCCCACACCCGGAACACACACACCTCTCTTTCATCACCCCATCTTTACTCCCGTCTTCACCACCTTTCACACCGTCTCTGTCTTTCCCTCTCACTCCATTAGCGTGTCCCTGTGCCATTTGTTGCCACTTGAAAGATTTTGTCCTTTTCAGTACAAATATAACCCTCGTCATAGTGGGGAATGAACTTCAAACCCAAAAATTGGGACAGTGTGAGTGTGTGTGTGTGTGTGTGTGTGTGTATAGGGGAAAGGGAATGGCGCTTACCGTGTGTGCGTTGTGCGTTGTGTGTGTGTGTGTGTGTGTGTGTGTGTATGTCTGTGTGTGTGTGTGTGTGTGTGTGTGTGTGTGTGTGTCTGTGAGTGTCAGTTTGTGTAACAGCCATTGAAAAGGCACCCTGACTGTGGAAGAGCCCGAATAAAAAAGAACACCGTGGTTGAAAAAAAAAAAAAAGCGGTTAAATCAATGAATTGTATTAGTGGGGAAACGCCACGACACAAAGCAGCCTCCGCACCCATGTTCCCCAGGCGACTCAATAGAGACGGCGATCTAAGAGGCCGGCTAAGACCAAAGAGGGATTTCTTTTTTTTAATCAATAAAACCTCATTATCCTGTCCCTGCCAGGATATTACTCGCATTCCTTTTTGTCTGTTGTCGGTGCACGACTGGCCACAATTCAATTACACATGCCAAATGATAGAACAATGGCCTGAGAAACTCATCCATTTGTGACAGGCCCAATTAAGATGTGCTGAGAATCTGCTGACGGAGGCTCAAGCATTGTTTGGAATGAGATTTGAACATTCTAGTATTCTTAAGAATGAGGTTCTAAAGAATGAGAAATTGTAATATGCTCTATGGACCATTGCATTGCATGTATAGCTGTTTGCAGAAAGCCATCAGAACCTTTCAACGGATTTGGATGAGTTCGAAACATGACGTTATCTTTTCCTAAAAGGTTGAGCATCAGTGGGAGCTGGACACAGTTCAAGACTCGAAGGCTCGAGGCACCATCTTTCTGAACAGTTAACCTTTCAAAGATGATCACAGGGTGTAAATTACATGGGGACTTTGTGAGACACCCCCCCGCCAACTGAAACATAAACTCCTCAGACTCACAGCAACACCTCCCAAAGCAAAGCAACACCCCTAAGCAATTAACAAAAAATCTCATTGGTACAACTGATTACAAACAACATCATAGCTCTGCTCTCTGTCCCCATACTCAAAGCTTTTGTGAGATTCACGTGCGGCCTAACCTCACAGAGAGTGCATGGGAAGGTGGCCCTGGGTGGGAGAGTTCAAAAAAGGAGGACAGGAAAACAGTTCATGGGTCTTGTGGGGCTTTTTAAAAGTGAAGCGTCGACAGCTTTATGCCTCTTTAACAAACTCTTCTTCTGTGTTTGTCTAATGAGCCACGGGGAGGAAGAGGAGGAGGAGGAGGAGCAGAGGAGGAGGAAAGCAGGTGTGGCTCCGCACTCAGGAGGGGAGAAGTTGAACTCACACACAGCACACACACACACGCGGTCACACACACACACACGGTCACACACACACACGCACACACACACGGTCACACACACTCACACACACACAGCACACACACATACACGGTCACACACACACACGCACACGCACACGGTCACACACACACACACACAGCACACACACACACACGGTCATACACACACACACACACAAACATCTGTATTGGTGTCAGCAGCAGCACTGGTGGTGCTGGGAGGGAGTGTTTTTGCTGAGGTGTGAATTCCTCAGTGGAGTCTCTGGTTCCCACCCCCCCCACCCCCCAACCGCCTGAGCAGAGCTTTCCCAGAGTAGGGCAACATTCCAGGGGCTGGACACCGCAGGAGAAACAGGTGTGCGTCTCTTGTTTACCCACCACCCCCCCCCCCCTCCAAAGAAGGAAAGAGTAGATGAATAAGGAAAAGAGAAGAGGAGAACAGAGGGAAATGACAAGGAAGAAGATGAGGGAGAAGAGAGAGAAGAGATGAGAGGAGTATGAACTGAACCAGACAAGGAAGAACAGAGGGATGATGATGATTTACAAAACGAAGAGAATGACAAAGAAGAAGAATTCTGATATCTGATTTTCCCCATCGGATGTGTTCTCTTGATTTTTTAAGGTCTTACGCAAGAGATGCGGTGAGACTGTTGCTGTAAAATCCGCCTGAAAGGCAAGGTGCTGCCCATGTCGGGAGGCGCCGAGTCATGGTGTGGGCTCCTCCATGAGTCGGCTTTCTAGTGGAAGTGACCGAAACCTCTTAGTCATCTCTCAGCCCCAGCCTACGCATGGCTTCAGGATACACTTCCCCCACCATTACACACGCCCATACCCATCTCTTGTGAGAGAGGAGAGAGGGAGGGAGGGAAGGAGGGAGAGATACGCGGGGGCAGGAAGGTAATTTCTCTATTTCTACTTTCTGCATGCTTGTGTGTGTGTATGTGTGTGTGTGTGTGTGTAAGCGAGAGAAAGAGAGTATGTGTGCATGTGTGTATCTGAATGAGAGAGAAATACAAATAAAGAGAGACAGTAGGTTGAGGTTGTGTGTGTGTGTGTGTGTGTGTGTGTGTGTGTGTGTGTGTGTTTGCATCCTGTACAAGAGAGAGAGAATAGAGAAGTGGCTCCTCCATATTGACATTCATGGCTGTGAAATGGGCGGGTGCGGAAATGAGCCAAGGGCTAGAGTAGGTCCTGACTGATCGCCCCTAAGGTGATGGACTCCCAAATGAAGACATCACAGGAAATGAACATGTCAGATAACTGAGGCCAAAAGGTCAGAAAAGGCTCTTTGTGTGTGAGAGAGTGTCTGGTTTGTTTAATACAAAAATCTGTTTTGTATTAAACATGCTAAAGTTACAAAATAATATGTTTATTGCTATTCATTGCCCCTGTGCCCCATACTGCCAGGAAAAACTTGTTACTTTCTGTTAATGTTCTGTTATCAGCAGAGAGCATTTTGCTACTTCTGAATGGAATATTCTTTTGCGTACCTCCCTGTGTGTGACATTTGGTGTAAGTTGCACACGATTGGAACGTATAGAAAATCAAAGATTTGTCGCACTCCAAAATCTTTTCTTTTTCGCTGATTCATTTTCACGTAGCAACAGGGGTAACAGCAACAAGACCAAACGTTTCGGCCTTGTGGCCTTCGTCAGTGTGTCACGATTGGAACGTGCCTTGATCAATGAAAAAGGCATTTAGATGGACAAAAGGGCAAAACTCTATGCCGATTTAATTATCAGTAAGGGTTAGCATGGGTTAGCATGTAAATAATGACATTAATGTGGTTTATATAGCCTACAATTTCAGCCAAATGTTAATTATTGTCAACTATTCTCAATTATTGTCAAAACAATAAAAACTCAACAATAAAAACTCAACAATATGGATTCATGGCACAGTTTGGGAAGCACTGTTGTAGATAGACTTTATGTGTTATTGAGAATTGTGTGCATGTGCATGTGTGTCATTTAAGTGTGTGTGTGTGTGTGTGTGTGTGTGTGTGTGTGTGTTTGTGTGTTGTTTGTGTCAGTGTGTATGCCCACAAGCAAATGTATGTAAACATACAGTATGCTATTGTGGGTGTGTTTGTGTGAGTGTGTGTATGTGTGTGTGTGTGTGTGTGTGTTATACGGTTCTCAGTGTTAGAGGGGCGTTTGACATCATTGCCCCTGGGGGCAACAGACGTCAGCGGGCCTTAATGCCCCTGTCAGAGGGGATTCTGGGAAGGTCTGATGAGTGACAGGACACGCAGAGGCAGCAGGCATCACAGGAGCAGAAGAGGAGAGGAGGAGGAGAGGAGAGGAGAGGAGGGAGGGGAGGAAAGAAGAGGAGAGGAGATAAAAGAGAAGAGGAGATAGTATAAAAAGAGAGAAGAGAGGAGCAGAAAGGAGAGAAGAGAGGAGGAGAAAGGAAAAGAGAATAGAGAGGAAAAGAGTGGATAGGAGAGGTGATGGGAGGGGGGCAGCAACGCCTGCAGCTCACTGTATCTCTGATGGAGATCATGTTTCAAAAACAATGCCATCACTCAACTCTCAACAAGATCTCAGGCTGAGAAAGACCATTACACTTGTACTCTGAGGCGAAATGAAATTTACACAATTTCAGCCTGTTTTTCTTTCGCCCCCTTAGTTGTTCTGGAGTTTCAGTGTAAAGTAAGATAACATGCCACTATATTGAACTGTAGTTGAATAAAAAACAAATGAGTGATTTACGACACTGATATAACAGACCCATATAATATCCCCAAAGTTCCAGAACAGTGGCAGACAATCTCCAGTAAAGAGCAAATCCTGTGAAGGCTACTTTTGTACCTCATATAGCCTTTCATGACAAGCCACTCACAGAGCCAGCCACTGGATTACATTCCACAAAGACTTTTTTAATGTGTATTTAATGATATTATTTCTCAAGCAGTGAGAGGATTCAGACAGGGGAAAAACCTTACAGTGAAGACAGAAAAGTCTCTGACTTCAACTGGTTCAAAATAATATTCGAAAAGCTCCTCTGTGAATGCATCCAACACACTCTGTGTATTAAGCTATACCAAATGTCAGTAAGGTTACATGTTTTCAAACCATTTTTTTGATTAGTAAGACTTAGCAGTAGGCTACATTTCATGGACTGTAGCCTACCAAAGTCCTTTCATTTGCTCCTTAAGCATGTGACTTTTTAAAAATGCAGAGCATGTATTATACCTACATGCAATTACATAAAATATTTTCTGGAGCTTTACAGCCTACTTGATGTATTTGTAGGCATCGCAGGAGTAGTTAGCCCTTGACACTCACCATAAGACAAGCTCTGATGTGATGTCCATAACGTTACTATTACACACACATACTATGTACGCTTGACAGATTGCCACGTGCGTTTATGACAGGCTAAAAATGTACATAGCTTATAACAGCAGGTTATAACCAAACCAAGTGATGTGAGTAACCTTGGTCGTTTACTTTAGAATTAGTTAACTCGTTTTACAATCTTACAACCAAGAAATTAAAAGATTATTCGTTTAGACAAAGTGGATGCTTATGTTGTCTGTTTTCGTTTCAGATGCAAATTCAGCACTATCAAACCCAAGCGAGTGTCCGACCGCGCAAGTTCTTTCGCTAATTCAGCTGTCATGCTAGTTGCCACTGCCATCATTGTCATAACGACGAAGCGGACATGCACTCCCAAATTAGGACACACACATCTACATCTGGCAAAACTGTTTCAAAACTGGTCTCTCACCAACACCTCAGGTGACAAACAAATATCTGAGGGCCAGCTAGCTGATTGGCCTGTCATAAATCAAGGCGACGACTTGCTTTGAGGGCCACTTATGTGTCCTCCGGGAGCTCTTCGGATAAAGTCTTTTAACATACGTCTAAGCCACCCGCCCTCAGTGTCATGTTTTAATAACAATAACATTCACAGAGCATATCACAAAGTCGGACAAATTCGTGTGTGTTGTTTTAACCCATTTGTCAATCTCATTCATTCACTTCGCAATTAGC
Source organism: Alosa pseudoharengus (assembly GCF_046254945.1). Lineage (NCBI taxonomy): Eukaryota > Metazoa > Chordata > Actinopteri > Clupeiformes > Clupeidae > Alosa > Alosa pseudoharengus. The sequence goes on along the minus strand of NW_027468881.1, from coordinate 6,528,053 downwards.
CCACTGACAAAAGCTATCATAACAAAGAGCTTGTGCAGCGCAGCCGGTCAGTAACGGTAACGTTAGCCACATACAACAGAGGCAGGGCATCTTCAAAGACTCACTCTTCAGGACTTACGTTAACGTCTCATTTTAGTGAAAACAACTGTAAATCTACTCACCAGTTGGAAAGTACAGATGAAGATCAGAGTACAACGTCCAGTGCAGCACCCCATTGTATTACAAATAGCCTTGAGTTCGATATGCTACCACACGAGAAACTGAGATCTTGATCACACGAGAGAAGTCGAATAGTCAGTCACTTAGACCTCATCCATACAACAGTAACGAGGACAGATTAATAAAAAGAAGGACTGAGTCAGACTCTGTCAGGTACGGAAACGGTCCAGCCCACGTAATGCTTTCCCATGCTTTAAATATCCACCGTAAGAACACTTTTTTGTGTGAGTTAGCGGAGAACGAGACGGCAACGCACCGCCAGTGTGGCTGGGAGTTGAGTCTGTGGTGGTAGTACTGGCAAGCACGTTGAGGCTCGCGGGGCGGAATGGGGGGATTGAAGGGAGAGTTCAAAGTGATCCCAACTGCCCCCTCTTGATCCTGAGGGGATTTTCCTTAGGTTGCTGTTATCACCCTGGTGTCATATCCCAGTAGACACACGTTGTTGAATAGGCTATTCCATGCAAACACACCACAAACCGACCAGCTAAAAAAAAAAAACATTGACTATAAGCTATTCCAACATACTCTGAAGAAGTCTTCATAATGATGACCGTAGCCTATCATTTGACCATAATCTTCACCATCATTATCAAATTATTTTTTGGTGGCTGTATCACGAAGAGCAAATATATACCAACAATCAATTGTATCAAGTTTGTAGTAACTCCCAAGATGCAAGTTTATCATATAACCCTTGGCCCAGGCTACTCATATAGAAACGGTAACTGCATGCAAGAACGATGATAGTAAATAGACATGGAACTTTACTGCCATCTGCTGGCAAATAACGGAATCTTATCAGAAAAAAATAAATAAATGTTCATTCGTAATATAGGCTACCTCATAAAAACTGCATACATCTGCATTTTATATAAAGGTTCACGATATAAATTAAGCATAAATACAATGTCTTCCCTCAGTACACTATAGTAACATATTACAGGTGTACTAGGCATATGAGGGAAGAACCTAGTAGGCTACTTCGATACGTTTGAAGGGGTCTCTCCGCCTGTCTCTCTCTGTATGAAATCCACCCAACTTTCCTCTGGTTTGGTTGTGCTCTCGTTTGGGCTGGATTGATTCATTATAGAATAGCCCTTAAAAGCCATCTCCTCCAGCACACCCACTCTCTTTCTCTCTCTCTCTCTCTCTCTCTCTCTCTCTCTCTCTCTCTCACACACACACACACACACACTGCTCTCCCTCCCTCCTGCCGGTTCCTACATCTCCCTCCAGAAGTGTGCGATGAATCTTTTAGAGGTCCTGACTGCACAACCAGGGAGCACTTCACTTCTTATTACATCACACACAACCCCTTTGTTGCCCCCACCCTCCCTGCAAAAGCCTGCCCCCTCTTCAACGTACAGAGAGAGAGAGAGAGAGAGAGAGAGAGAGAGACCAAACTCACCCCTGCTATAAATAGCACCAGCCTGAGTTTTTTCGAATGGGAAACACTTGCGCAATGTTAAGTTAGCAGCATGTTACAGGCAGCGTAGATGAAGACTCATGCATCCTGCACACGTGAGACGCAGATGGAGCGACAAGAGCATTCCCTTTATTTATATGATGTCTTCTCTGTCAGTGCACATACAAATGAGTTTGATTGACAGATCCTCAGATTCAGTGTAGATGCTGTATGTTATCATCATGAAATGTCCCTGCATCACACACGCTACATCAATACGAAGTAATGCACATTCAACATAGATCATCCTTCCCTTGCCCCTCTCTGTTCTTCTCTCTTTCTTATGTTCTCTCTCTCTCTCTCTCTCTCTCTCTCTCTCTCTCTCTCACACACACACACACACACACACACACACACACACACACACACACACACACATGCAGACACATAAAGAAATGAAATAGTTTCCCACATCCATATTCACACACTATACACAACAATGAACACACAGCAAAAACAATCATCATCAAGAGCAAAAAACCAGCAGGCAACAAACATTTATCAGGGTATGAATAAAAGATAAGCCAAATGCTTTATGTTAGAAGGACAGACTGAAGCTGACAGAGAGAGAGAGAGAGGGAGAGAGAGAGAGAGAGAGATCTGTCAAATAAGGATATAAAATAGGTCACACATTGGAAGTGTTGGGTACTGTGAAAGAGATTTCTTCGAGGGTTTCTGGGGTCATTTTCACACCTCTCCTCAGCCTTATTTGTGGGTGAGTACTTCTTCATCTTGCCCTCAGAAATCACCCCTTCTTTTCACCTTTAAAGATGGGGTCGGGTGGGGGTGACCCACCCGAGGGGTATGCCTCTCTCCCAAATATTGAGCACATCCACACTGATTTGGACTGACAGGTCTTTCCCTATGGCTCTTCACTGTGTAGACCTCCATTGTGTGAGAGATGGTCTTATGGCAGACGGCACAATGAGATCTGGACAAAGGAGATGCCTTTCGCTCACACACACACACAAACACACACACACACACACACACACACACACACACACACACACACACACACACACACACACACACACACACACACAATAGCCTACTAGTTCCATTGACTGGCAGGTCTTTAAATGTGGAACACCACTGACCACGTTAGCTGAAAATGACATTTTATCTGGGACATTTCATCAAGGGCCACGCCTCCTTATAATTGACAGCGTGAGCGATTTCTTCGTCCCAATTTCATATCATGAAGCAGGAGCGCCAGTACCTTTGGCTTTAGCACAGAGCGTGTCCGTCCCTAAATTAGTTTCTTTTCTTTCAGAGCCCCCCAGTGACATTCTTTTGTATTTATGAAAAAAACTCCTTTCTTCCTCCCTATGTAATGTATTTACTGTCTTACTTTTTACACGTCTCACAATGCCAAAAAAGTGACACTGCAATTAGTCTTTTTCTGTGTCTCCATTGGATGGCGCTCTTATCGCCAGCACCTTGACTTGACGGCACACAGCCCTGAAGCTGTCCGCCTCTCCGTCACATGGGCTCGCTGCGCTGGGAAACCGCTCTCAGATAAAGCCAAGGTTGGGAGGCAACACGGAGGCAGATGAGAGGAGGCTATCACTCCACACTTGAACTTAAAAATAGAAAGTGACACTCCGCGTGTTTAATTAACGGTTTCGAGAGAGGCGTGCGCGCACGGCTGCGGAGTGATGAGGTTGCACACGCTCCTTTAGCAATCAGGGATCGGCAAAGGTTGTGAAGTTGCATCTCTGCAAAAGAAAATGATTGCGGGAGCGGAAAGACGTCCCGAGAGAAGCGCCGAGGAGCTCGCAGTGACAGGGATGCTGCAGGTCGCGTTTGCGCTCTCCCTGGACGTGTGAAGAGCTTGCGTGAGTTATAGACGTTTATTTACATTTCTGAACTGCAACAGTTTTTGTTTTATTTAAGTGTGTTCTGTAGGCTATATTAATGCCTGTGCAATGATTACGTGTAGGCTACTACTTATATCACCCTGCCTTGGTATTCAGACCCCACATATTTTATACCGTTGCTTTCTTTGGTATAGATTTTCTCACCCAAACGGCGTGGCTATGATATTTTAGATCAGTTGAACTCTCTGAAGTATTCCAACGGGAATTCTACTAGAACTTCTCACACGTGCATACCGTTACCTGTTTTTGGCACCGTGACAGTCAAACTAAGTCAAATGAAATGCATCTCCGTTAGATTTACTTACTGTTTCATGAGGGGGTTGACGATTAGCAAGCATATGGTAACCTTAGGACAACAGAATGACTTGTGCTTATGCTAATGTGTATGTGTACCTCAAACTTCATGTCCCTCCGCAAGCATACCATTTTGGGGGCTCCCTTTCTAGAGATTAAGGTTTAGTGTCCTCTCTTTGCACCGTGTCAAGCATATTTCTAATTCCTGGACTGCACATTCTGTATGCTTGTTGAATTTCTGCACATTTTGCCACTGGCAATGTTGGGGCAGAAATGGGTTCCCTGTGTTCAATGAGGTCATTACACATAACCACTGAAGAATGGTGTGCCCCTTCCCCAGTCTGGGTTAGAATGGGAGAGTCTGAGGGAGTCTTCCGTGAATATGGATGAGAGAAATCCTCTTACTGTGCAGTTCTGTCTCTCTCTCTCTCTCTCTCTCTCTCTCTCTCTCTCTCTCTCTCTGTCTTTTGCTCTTTTTTTTGCGCACACACACACACACACACACACACACACACACACACACACACAGTTTCTTATCAAGACGTGCATGCACACATATTGGGAGAGTAGAAAGTGCACATATATTATTGATGGGGTGACTGTCCGGTCTGGTTCGTGCAACAATGGGCATTACTTAAGCTCCTGAGGTCTTTTGTGTTCCCCCGGTGGTTGAAGTCCTCCTGCCACCCTCCCCTGTTCACTTGGCTCTGTGCACTGCCTGGAGATTTAACAGTTTATTCACCGCACAGCCATGAACTAGACTGGTGGCAATAGTAACCAGTTTAGACAGACATTTTCCCCATCTATGACTATTCACCTGGCACCTCTTCAACATGAAGTGAGAAGTGAGTGTAATGAAAAACATACATACACTCCATGAATACACTCCACCCATACACCTACACACTTACACATGTATACACTCCACCCATACACCTACACACTTACACATTTAGTGAACCGTGCTGTTTGTGTGTTTGTGTGTGTGTGAAAGTGAGAGAGAGAGAGAGTGTGTATGTGTGTGTGTGTTTGAGAGAGAGAGAGAGAGAGAGAGAGAGAGAGAGAGAGAGATGTAAAGGCTTTAAAGGATTGGACAGGGCAGTAGTTCCCTTGGTGCTGGTCGGCAGATTTGCAGTGGTGGACTGGTGGAGTGGTGGACTGGACAGTCCTTAGACTGGCAGGAGCCGGAAGGCTGGATATAGCCTTAGCAAAGTCCCCCCGGAGCCGGGCAGGAGATCTGTGACAGGGGGGCTCCAGGCTTGCAGAGCAGCGACTGGGTAAAATAGCCTCAATAATTAACACTGCAGTGGGAGAGAGGAGAGCAGAGGATAAAACTGAGAGAGAGAGAAAGAGAGAGAGAGAGAGAGAAAGGACAAGGTGGGAGATGAAGCAAGGAAAGCCCACTGCACTGTGGGAGGAGGGGTGGAAGGGTTACGGACTGAAAGAAAGCCGTGGATCGCGAGTAAAAGAGACTCCCGCCTAAAAGAATGGAGGAGGAGGGAGGGAGTAAGAGGGAGGGAGGAAGGGAGGGAGAGAGGGAGGAATAAGCAGAATGCAGATGCAGAGTGGGTTATCTCTGCTCAGGCGGCACAGAGCCAGGAGACTTCTAGAAAGTTCTTTTCATGCCTTCCCTTCCAAACACGCCCCTCTCGTTCCCCCCGGGCCCTGGGGTCTTTCCTTCAAAATCTCAGGCGGTCAGGAGGACCCGTACCCCCACACACACACACACACACACTCTGTGCCACTCAGTCATCCGGGCGCTCGCCGTCTCCGTTAGCGCACTTTAGACGCGATGCGCTGAAAGGAGAAAAGAGGCCATCCATCTCTCTCCCTACAGGGCGGATGACACAAACTGAGATTCATGGAGATCACCTTCATTCAGGCAGTGCAGCCACCCGCTCCCTCTCTCTCTCACTCCCTCTCCCTCACTCTTTGTCTTTCTCTCTCTCTCTCCTCTCTTGGTCTCTCTCTCTCTCTCCCTCTCTCTCTCTTTCTCTCTATCTCCTCTTGCTCTCTCTGTTTCTCTCTCCCAGTCTATGTGTCTCTCCCTCTACCCTCTCTCTCTCTCTCTCTTTCAGCAGCCTATAACACCCAGACCGGACAAGGGATGGATACCACCAGGGTATCACATGATCAGGAAATAAGACGCGGAGCATCAAAGTCAATAAGCGTGCCGAGCACTTAGGAGTATTTCAGGGCCTGTTGTGATACGCATTAGTCTAACGGCCTCCTAATCCATAATGCTACACAATATTGATTCATTTCCTGTGCTGTGGAGGGTGGAAAGCTTGCCCTTATCTTCTACCTTAGAAGGGCCAATGCACAGACCCATGTCTGTATTACTTAAAGCAATATTATGTAGTTGTCTTACCTTTAAATAATGCCTTCAACGGCATTTTGATGATGCTCTGCATCTCTGCCATTGCCAATACATGTCTGGGAAGTCTGGCATTGCACTATGTAACGTTGTTGTACCATGTAGGTGCACGGCCCTTTTCGTCAGTTTGCAGTGCACTTGGTACCGCCTTAATGACTAATGGGAAATCATTGAAAATTGACGACCAAGGTTGTAAATACCAATTCTTACATCATGTTGCTTTAGGATGGGCGCTAATATCACACTCTGTTGCTTTTTGGTCCACTTTGTTCAAGTAAACTGCTAAAAGGCAAAAAGTGGAAGGAGTGAAAAAAGGCCACCATAGATGCTGCAAGGGGTGATGGTTTTAACCACTGGCCCGCTCTGCACATTTTGTTCTTTGCAAATACATTTTGATGAAACAATCAAAGCTTTTTTTTCGAGGTCAGTAATCTGGATCCAGGCTGAGTCAGATTAGATGCATCTAATGACGTGCCGAGAGCCAATGGTATTATCTTTGTGCCGTCGTGGTGCAATCATCAGTATAGACGTTGTGTGTGTGTGTGTTTGTGTGTATGTGTGTTGACGGGGATGTCGGATGAAAAAGGTTTTATCCAAACATGACCGAGGTCAGACTACACATGTAAGGTCTGGTTAGTGACTGGTTTGGAACATGGCTTCTGTGTTGAGGGTATAGTGATCTGTTTCCCCTCTGAGCTCATTCATCTGGCTAAGGATTAAATCAAACGAGGAAAGGAAGGAAGCCTTTGCCTGTATACCTGGATAGCGATGGTTTGGGAAACATTAAGGGGATTTTTACACCTGGTCAGTAACAAAGGCACCCTTTATGTAGATGTTGTCAGGATATGGAATGTTTTAGAGGGGGTTATGCAATGTTAGGTGCATCAAAATGCAAAATATGTGACATCGGAAATGTCAGGGTTTATCCCTTTGAAAAGAGATTCAAGCTTGGCATCTTTGAAATGATCTCTGTTAGTGTCAGCAGTCTTTTCCATGTGTCAGTTTATGACAAAATTTACATTGATGTGAGGTTATGAAATAAATCAACTGTACATGTAACTTAAAAAAAAGGCCTACCGGTATGTGAAAAATGTCTTATCTTGAGATATGGTGAATGAACCATGTGTTGTGAAATTGTTGCTTCTGTGTATGAGTTTATGACACCATTTAGATTGATGTCAGGTTATCAACACTTCCACAATAGAGGTTGCTCATGAAAAAAAAAAAAAAACCGTGTAGAATGTGGTCTTATCTTGAGATATGGTGCACCATGTCTAGTGAAACAGAGGAAATCATCACTTCAAGAGGCCTTAGTTTCCACCATCACCCACTGCACTCATTTTCAGGCAGCAAGTGATCCTTACCACAGTCTGACATCAGTGGAGATTCTGCACTTTTGCACTTATGCTGTGTGTGTGTCACTGACACATATCAACCAGCGCCTCCCTGCAGATATCACACATGGCACTGTGACATATTCAACTGTCACCTTGCAATTACAAAAAAATTAATTTGCGAAAGGATTAATTTGCGAATAGACATATCATTCTGACAACGTGATAATTTGCCACTGAATATACTGTGTGTGAAAAATGACATACCAAAATATACAGCTCTATAAAAAACTAAGAGACCACTGCACATTTTACTGTAGGATGACATCAGAAAAATTATACAACTATTGATTGCAGCTAATTATTGACAACATTGTCTGTAATGAGTTATGATTACCAAAGCTCAATCAAGCTCAGTATTTATACCCAAAAAATAGTTCATAACAGAACATTTGAATTGCGAACACGCCAGACATGCATTATAACTATGCTCCATACTGTTCAAGATGGCCCACACTGTGCTTTAGCACCCTTATTGTATGCAAGGGGCGAGTTATTTGAGTCTTGTCTTTGTTGCTGTACATTGCAGCAGCCTCTCTCTCTCCTTTTCTCTCTCTCTCTCTCTCTCTCTCTCTCTCTCTCTCTCTCTCTGCAGATCCGAGGATGGGTTCTGACAGGGTGTACATGCTTCAAAGGGGGAAGGGGGAGAGGAGGGGCGCTGAGCAGCTAACGTTAACACCACCACTCGCTGCTCGCTGCATGGATGTCGGTTGCAGAGCATCAGAGCGAAACAGACAGGCCCTTTTTTCCTGCCTCACTCTCTCTCTCTCTCTCTCTCTCTCTCTCTCTCTCTCTCTCTCTCTCTCTCTCTCTCTCTCTTACACTCTCATACACACACTGACACACCCAGCTCACCGAGCTGTAGCTGATCGTTGGCGAGAGGTGAGAGCCGTTGGCAGTGTCGAAGAACACTGGTTAGCACCCGCCCTGCTCGCAGCCCTTGTCTCTGGCGGGAACCTTCACTCGTTCCCTTGCTCCCTCGCTCACTCTCTCCCCCGCTCACTCTCTCTCCCCCGCTCACTCTCTCTCTCTCTCGCTCACTCTCTCCCCCGCTCACTCTCTCTCCCTCGCTCACTCTCTCTCTCCCTCGCTCTCTCCCTTGCTCACTCTCTCTTTCCCTCGCTCACTCTCTCTCTCCCTCGCTCACTCTCTCTCCCGCGCTCACTCTCTCTCTCCCTCGCTCTCTGGCTCTCTTGTTCCTCCTCACTCAAGACAGAATGTCTGGGGCTCTTTTCCAAAGGGGGTGTTTCTTTGTAGGAAGGGGGTGGGGGTGGGTCCTCTTTTTTTGGGGGTGGGGGGGTGGGGGGGCTAGAGACCTCTACACCCAAACTCACCCCCTCCACCCCTACTCTTGGCAACTGCACCTACAGACAGGGCTTGTTTGGGGGGGCTCTTAAAAGGGCTTAATCCTGAGACAAAGCTTGTGATTGTCCTTTCATTTCTTTTTTTTCTTCCCCGCGCTCCCCTTCTCATGCAGGATGGATCTCATGTTGGATGTTTGCGCTCGCTTTCACAGAGTCCTCCGCAAACCCACGCTGGGGTGGACCAGGGTCTCCCAGCGGGGTGAGATGAGGTCCAGTCTGAAAAGTTAGCGAGACGGAGAGGGAGTGTCTGGTGTACGTGGGAGGAAAAAAGAGAAAAAGAGAGGGAGAGAGAGAGAGAAAGAGAAAGAGAAACAGAGAGGTGTTTTTGAATAGAACGTTGAAAGAAAAATGAAAGGGTTGGATTATTAAAAGAAATTCTCTCCCAAATAAAAATGAGGAGTTTTATCTTTCTCTCTTAAGTTATCCCAGACCTATAAGACAGAGGGATAGATGAACAGAGCCAGAGAGAGAGAGAGAGAGAGAGAGAAAGGGAGAGAGAATTTGTCCATGACTCAGTGCAGTGGAGCCCCAGTTGGTTGGTCCCATAGTGCAGTGTGTAAGTGTATCTTGGCCCCCAGGAGTCCACACCAGAGCCCTCTCTCTCTCATCACGGCTTTAGAGAAGCTCATACAGCCGCCTGATCACAGTGCACAGGGAAGGCTCTGTCTATCATGGCATAGGGATTTGCATAATTGCAAAAAAAAACCTACGTCTGAGAAGTATGAGGCTGTATGTGCTCAGTAGATATTTCCATCACCCATGTGTGTGTGTGTGTGTGTGTGTGTGTATGTGTGTGGTGTGTGTAAGCATTTGCATGTTGTCATATTTTGTTTACAACTAAATTGACATGAGAGATTGTGTCAGTTTTGAATGTCAGGTCAGTTTTGTCCGTTTGCGTGTGTGTGTGTTTGTCTGCTCTGAACTGCAATATTGAAGCAGTTTGCTTGGCGACATGGCAGTTGTGAAATGGGGAGACTTTACCACCACTGTGTTTTCTTGACACACACATTGTGTTTTTGTGTGATGAGTGAAGCGCTTGTTTTCTTGTTAAAGACTAAGGGAAAGAGAAAAAGCGAGACCAAGAGAGAGAGAGAGAGAGATAAACAGAGAGAAAGAGAGAGAGAGAGATTCTTTGTATCTGTGTCATCAGCAGTTAAAGCAGGTATCACCATCAGAGGTCTATTTTTAGAAAGCCCACAAGACGGAAACTTTTTTTTCTATGGCCACAGTTCCTTCTGACATGCTATTTTAAGTAGTGCACAAATTAGCAAACATTTTAACATAAAGTGTTCTATTTTGGAACTGGGAATCATTGTCACTCTCATAAAAAAAAATATATTATTAAAGTTAAATATTATTAAATTATTTCACTTGTGTTCCAGATACTTGAGTGCTCTGAACAGCCGTCTTCTCCGGCCCCTAATTAGGGACATAGTCGAAGTGTGTGCCGAGTTTTTAATTCTTAGGAAGAGTTTGGAGGACTGTGACTCAGCTGTGCTGAGAACATCAGTAGTCTCATGTGTGGAAAGGACCTGGCTGGTTGTCACAACATGTCAATTAACATGATATGTTGTTTTAACCTGTGTTCACACTCTTGCTGGAAATGTTCCAAGTCACTTTACTTGTGTTTGGGTTTCAGTGCCTTGAGCAACTAATGTCGGATGCTCAAGATGAGTTTGCAAAGATTGTTTTTGATGTGTTTCCACTGTGTCTATTAGACTAGGACTGCATTTCCTGAAAGCGTAAATGGGCAACCACCACGGCAAACTAAGAGAGAGAATGTTTAAAATAATAGTCTCTTTGTCAATTTGTCTGCAATCAAAATATCTATTATTGAACAAATACTTAAAATTGCTCTCTCTATCACTGAATTACAATCTACTGTATAGTCAAATTAATCTTTCTGCCATTTAGCTAAAGTCTTGTCAAAATAGTCTCCCTGTAGTCTCTAGTCAGAATAGTTCATCAATCATATATCTATAGTGTTTCTCTCTGTCATTTCATTATGATAGATTGTTATGATAGTTCAACATGTTTTTTCCTGGAATCTCACCCTTACGTGAGCAGTGCTGTGCAGAGGTGCTGCACTGGTGCCCAATGTGATCTGGTACTACTGGTGTATACTTGGGGCAGCTACAGACAGTGCTGCTGTACTGGTGTGTACTTGGGGCAGCTACAGACAGTGCTGCTGTACTGGTGTGCTATTGGGGCAGCTACAGACACTGCTGCTGTACTGGTGTGCTATTGGGGCAGCTACAGACAGTGCTGCTGTACTGGTGTGTACTTGGGGTGCTGATGTTGATGTTGTGCTAGTGGGCCAGCTAGAGCCGGTGCTGATGTTGATGTTGTGCTAGTGGGGCAGGTAGAGCCGGTGCCAGGGATCCAGGGATGCGGGGATGCTGAAGGAGGGGCCCTGTCTATTTCAGGCTCTCCTTTGTTGCTTTAATTTGGTTGTTTATGCATCCACCTCCACATGAAAGCAGGCCGCGCTCCCCGCTGGGGGCCTGGTTTAGGGAAAAGAGAACTTTTTAAGGGGGGTTCGCAACTCATCTCTTTCCCTGCCTTCCTTTCGCTCTGTCTGTTTCTCTGATTTTCTCTCACTGGCATGTTCTCTCTCTCTCTTATTCTCTTTCTCTCTCTCTCACACACACACACGAATACTCATCTAGCTCTTCTTCTTACGCACATGCACACAAAAATGCACTCATTTCTCTCTCTTATACAAGCACACTCTCTTGCATATACTCTCTCTCTCTCTCTCTCTTACACACACTCTTTCTCACACACACACACTGATTTAATTTCCCTCTCTATGAGCTCCCTCTTTTCTCCTTTTCTCTCTCTCTCTCTCTCTCTCTCTCTCTCTCTCTTTCTCTCTCTCTCTTCCTCCCTTTCCCTCTCCCCTCCCGTCAGCTCCACTTTTATCAAGTTCTGGAATCTGCTCTGTGTTCCATTGATTGGTCTGATCGATCAGACACCGGCGCAGTAATGAGACCTTCATTAAGTTAATGAACAGCAGCCCGTGCGCCCTAAATCATATTATCAGAAACACGCGCGTCGTCGGGCTGCAGCGTATTGATAGCCAGCTGGGTAATTAGTTTATCAGCGTCATGAGCCTCCGCAGCAGCAGCCAATTATTTGTTGTTTATTTTGTCTGTATTTTCACAGCACTTTGCCCACGGGCCTTCTCCTGAGACGCGCTTCCATTTCAGCCCCCCCATGCCTCCACACAGGCCCCGTGCTTACTGTAGTCTGTGTGTGTTAGCAGTCATCTGAGCCTAATTGATGCAGGGTAGTGATGAAAACAGTCTAAGTAGGGCTTTGTGTGGAGGAGTGTGACAGGTGGAGCAATGTAGACTGGGCTGAATAGGGTTGGAGTCTGTTTTGCTGAGATGGCCTGGTTAAGTGGCTGTAGCAATGTAGCAGTGTTTTACGTTGCTGAGATGGCCTGGTTAAGTGGCTGTAGCAAGTAACGGTGACAGTGTTTTACGTTGTACACACATTTACAGTTTTTTTTGATCGTTTTGATGTCAACGCTCGTGTCAACTCTGACATCACATTCTCAAAACTAGGGTTTGACCGATATGGATTTTTTAGTGCCGATACCGATACCGATTTTTTTCCCTCAGCCTTAGCCGATGACCGATACAGGCTGCCGATTTTCTTGAGCCGATATTTGGAGCCGATACTGCTTTTATTTTGCTCCCTCAATTTACATCATAAAAATGACACATAATTACACAAATTATGATAACAAATGTTATAAGTCTCAATTTAAAAAAGGAACATTTATTGAACTTATGGATGGGTGCACTGGATATGGTTAACTGTGCAAAATGCTTTCATCAACATCTTACAGCCTTGATGATTCATTGCTTGCTGACTATAAGACATAATTCAGGTCATCACAAACACATTTGTCAACACATTTAAATACTTTAAGAAAACAATAAGCCTGAAAAGCTATTGAAATAAAGTGCTTGATTTGTAATTTAAGACTGCATGGTTTCATTTTTTCTATGTCTATATTTTTCTAAAAAAAGCTGCAAGATTTGTCAATCACAGAACATAAATCAGCCGAAGAAAATAACGTGGTGTCAGATGTTTCTGTTCTAAACGGCATCAACGTCAAAAGGTATAAAACATATCTCTCAAAGTTTTAAAATATCTTCTTCCGGTAGCGCAGCACTCTCATATCGCTGTGATGCGTGTCTCACAGATGCACACACAAACGTCTGTTTGGTAGCTGACGAACAACTATTGAACTGGATTGATAATGATAACGTTAGCAAACGGCTCTAAACAAGTAAGGCATACACGGTATGTCTGGTACATGGTAAACGTTAACACGAATTAATAGTTAACTACATATAACACGTCTCTCATTATTAAAGCTTTTATCACTGTGATGGCAACTCCGCCCAGCTCGAAGGGAGAAGGGGAGGGAGACGCACACACCACACGCGTCCAAAACTCAGCCAGGTGGTTGCTGAATAAAACTACCACAAATATCACGGAACAACGTCGGCATTACTTAATCATATGATTGACCAGTGTTCGTAACAGCTACCGCTACCATACGGATAGCCTACAACTTAGCTATTTACAGCTCCCTAAATACAATGGCAAGCAGTTTTATAGAAGAGGCATTCAGGGAGGGAGACACACACACACACACCACACGCGTCCAAAACTCAGCCAGGTGGTCGCTGAATAAAACTCCCACAAATACCACGGAACAACGTTGGCATTACTTAATGACCAGTGTTTGTAACAGCTACCGCTAGCCTAGCCTACAACTTAGCTATTTGCAGCTCCCTAAATACAATGGCAAGCAGTTCTATAAACGAGGCATTAAGCATTAAATAAAGTAGCCTACCTATCTATCTATCATTCGTGTTTTCCATTTGGACCCACAAACTTGCTTCCACCTTCAAAGTGTATGGCAATATTTAGCTAAGTCAAACAGTTAAAAGATGCTTTGAAAGTTTAAATTTTACTGTTGTCTTGAAGAGCAGGCTTTCAGCACTTGTGGGGGAGGGGCAGTCTGCACGTAAATTGCAGCTTCTCCAGCAACACAGAGCTGCCTGTGGACGCCTGTATGTAAATAATGCGGGGGAAAAACTATCGCTGCTTATCGGCCGATGCCGATACACGTAAAAAACGTAAATATCGGCCCGATATATCGGCCGGCCGATATATCGGTCGATCCCTACTCAAAACAGTTAACACCCTTGTCTGAACAAAAGCACTCTGGCCAAAAATGACACATTTTGCTTTGCAAAAGACTGTTACTCTCTCAAAACACTTAAAACATGCAGCAAAAGCAAATCATGCCTTCAAACAACACATCCTGTCGTTAAATCACTGTGTGATTTCAGTCAATCAATACACACTGGACAACAAAATGCAAAATATAGTTATCAAAATGGGCATTTTTGCTATGTCTGTTCCATTTCTTTCTCATGTTTCTGGTATCAGAAAAAACTGAAAAAACTAAATGTACTGAATAAAAAATAATTGTATTAATTCCTCCCAATATGTAACTGTCATTGACATGTAAGACTTTCAGTAAGCACCTAGACAAGACAAATTTCATTGAACTACAACTTGTCATTTGTCATCAAAATAGACCTACAGTAAACACCTTTTTACTGTTTTCTTCACCAAATATGCTATACAATAATTTACAGTTTTTCTTGATCGTTTTGATACCTGTGTCAACTCTGACATCACATTCTCAAAACAGTTAACACCCGTGTCTGAACAAAAGCACTCTGGACAAAATGACACATTTTGCATGCAAAAGGCTGTTACTCTCTCAAAACACTTAAAACATGCAGCAAAAGCAAATCAAAGACTACAACTTATTGCCAATTCAAAAACACTCTAATCAATCATTACACACTGGACAACAAAATGGAAAATCTAGTTCTCAAAATTAGCATT
>NW_027468881.1:6485608-6493108 GCF_046254945.1 Alosa pseudoharengus | reverse complement strand
CATACTCGCACATATTCATACATACACACAATCATATACATATTCAAACACACACATACACATGCCTACCCACACACTTGCCCACACAAATGCACGCACACACACACACACACACACACACACACACACACACACACACACACACACAGGTGCTCCCAAGAGTCGCCCGGCCAGCATGGACCTGCTCCTCCTGCACTGCCGGCGCTCGGCGTCCGACCTGCGCAACGCCTCGCTGCCCCGCCAGCTCCCCCAGGTGCCCGACGGCGACTCCGAGCACACCTACTCCCAGGTGGGCCCCCGCGCCTCGCCCGCCCCCGCCACTGCCCCTGCCCGCTGCCTGGAGCCGGACGACGGCCTCTACGAGAGCGTGGGGATGGGGGCGCGTCACGGCGGAGGAGGAGGAGGAGGAGGAGGCCTGGAGCCGGCTGTACCGCCCGCGCCACCGCCCACGTCCGCCAACACCCCGGCCCAGCAGCGGGCCACCTCCGCTTCCGCCGCCGCCGCCACGGCAACCCACGTGGCCCAGCACAGCCCTGGAACACCCCGCAGCAGCTGCAGCAGCAACAGCACCGCCGGGGGGGCTGCTGGGAACGGAAAGGGCTCGGGGCACGACCTCGTCACGGCCGAGTACGCCACCATACGGAAGGTCCGCAGGGCTGACCGAGGGAACCGGAGGGAGAATGGAACCGGGCTGGCCGACATGGAGGCAGCACATCACAGCCAGGAGGGCAGCAGGAGTGTGTTCAACCTGCAGTCCTTCCCTAAGGTGCGTGTGACTCTTACACCCCCTGCTGCTCACTCAGTGCAAGTGCATGTAGTGTAGCAGAGAATAATGATGTTTGTTAATAATATTGTGATATACTGCTTTAGAAAGTGGCAAAGTCTATTGCTTTAATTATTATCTCACTCATATGTTTTTTTAAATATATATATTTTTAGTTTAGTTATCCATACACTTTTACTGAGTCCTTTAGTTCTTGCATTTGACCACAAGGAGGAGTCAAAAGCTATGAATTGCAGCATTTTTGTCCCAGGCTCGGTATCTCACGTTGATGGATTTTAAGCAGGAATGGCTGCAGGCAGAAGCTAATCTAAATCTAAACAACCCTCTAAAGCCCAGCTAATGTGTGTCTACAAGCCTTATCTCAACCATAGCGCAAGAGGCATATCCAGTGTTTTTGGCAAGCTGAGCATTGAACACTGAAGATTGTGTTCTGAAAAAAAAAAAAAATTGGAATGTGATGATAAGACAAAGGCACAGTCGCAGTCTTTATCCCATTCATAAGATCAGATTCACACACCAGTCCTCAGGCATACGTACTGTAGAGGCATTGTTTTGCCACATGTGTCAGTTACAGTAAGATAAACCACATGTTCTCTTGTGTGTGTGTACTCTGTGTAAGGGGTGCCGCAGGAGGGGGGGGGGGATAATACTATATATTATTGTCTGTCACAGGGAAGCGCCCCTGCTCTCATCAGGCAATGAGTATATCTTCACTAAGGGCGTGTGCAGCCTATTTGTGTTACAGTCACCTTGGAGAATGAATGTTCACAGAGGTTTAATGGCGTGTGTACTACAGTACAGTATTTCCATGCCCAGTTCCTCTGCTAACAGGTGTTTACGTTGTGAGGAGGGGGGGTTGGAAGTCAGATAAGGCCGCAGGGAAGCAGTGCTGGGCAGAGGGAGAGGGGAGGCCAGAACAGCTGTGCTGCGGTGGGGAAACGCTGGGACAATGATCGGATAGTGAGCTGGCCTTCCTGCGAGCTCAGAACAGCGCAGCGCAACGCACAGCTACCTGCTTTTATGTGTGTGCTCTTTGTTTGCTCAACCCTGTGTGTGTGTTAGTGTGTGAGTGTGTGTGTGTGTGAGTGTGTGTGTGTGTGTGTGTGTGTGTGTATGAGTTTAGATGTGCATGTGTTTTTTTTGTGTGGGTGTGGCTGTGAGACTGTGTGTGTGTGTGTGTGTGTGTGTGTGTGTGTGTGTGTGTGTGTGTGGCTGTGAGACTGAATGTGTGTGTGCGTGTGTGTGTGTGTGTGTTTGTTTTGTTCAGTGTCCAACAGACTGATTATGATCTCTGTCAAATTCCTGTCAAAGATTGATGGGGCTGTTAACACAAGCATATGGTATGTGTTTGCTGTGGGTGTATATGGTGTGTGTGTGTGTGTGTGTGTGTGTGTGTGTGTGTGTGTGTGTGTGTGTGTGTGTGTGTGTGTGTGTGTGTGTGTGAGTGTGCTGTGTCTGTGTCAGTGTGTTTGCCTGACAAGTGTTGTTTTGTCTTCTTAGTCTTTTGTATAATAAATGTTTTTTTGTGTGTTTATAATTTGGTTAACAGATATTAGTTGTATGTTTTGGGGTATGTGTGTATTTGTGAGCTTGTGTGTGCGCGCGCATCTGCTGTTAAGCACATGGTGTGTGTGTGTGTGTGTGTGTGGGGGGGGGGGGTTGACTGGCGCTCAGTGAGTGATTATGTAAGAGCTTGGCTTTCTGCCACACAAGGGTGTGTTTGTGTGTGTGTGTGTGTGTGTGTGTGTGTGTGTGTGTGTGTGTGTGTGTGTGTGTGTGTGTGTGTGTGTGTGTGTGTGTGTAGATGAGTCTCGGAGAAGGTAGCAGGCGAAGCCAGGGCAGTAAAGAGCAGCATACACTGTGGGGCTTTCATTCGGGCCGGACGTCGGCATTTAACACTCCCTCCTGCAGGAACTCATACTTTTAATCAGCCTCTCCCCCTCTCCCTCTCCCTCTCTCCCTCTCCCTCTCTCCCCCTCTCCCCCTCTCCCTCTCTCCCCCTCTCCCTCTCCCTCTCTCCCTCCCTCTTTTTATCTTTCTCCCTCCCTCCCTCCCTCCACCTGACTGCTCTGATTCATGCGCCACACATATCTGACAGGAGCGGGGAAAGCACTGAAGCCAGGAGTGGAGAAGAGAAGACAGGAGAGAAGTGAAGAGGAAGGGAGAAGAGAAGAGTAGAGAGGAAAGGAGAGGAGTGGGCAAGAGAGGAGCGCAGAAGAAGAGTAGAGGAAAAGATCAGAGAGGGGAGGAGAGAAAAAGAAGGGATAGAGAGAAGGAGAGATGAGAAGAGTCATGAGAACAAGAATACATAATCTTTCCTCATGCTGAGCCTCTGAACAGGAAAACATTTGGTTGGTATATTTTTGCATCTTAATTTAGTGATGTTACAAAATATATAAATATATGGAAAAAAAATATATGTATTTTTTTTATTATTTTGATTTATTTTAGGATTTTTCTTTTTGGACGGACATGTCAAGATGGGTCTGAGATAAAATGTCTCCATGGAGATGTGTTTAAGAAGGCTCTTGATGAGTTTTGAAACTGGTTTCTGGTGGCAGCTGTGCCGAGTTGACTCTGCAGTAATGCTGCAGGATGGGTGGGGTGGGGGTTGTCATCAGGACATGAGTAACTAACCTCCTCTCCAAAGACCACCCCCCCACACACACACACACGCATATATTGCACATTGTTTTGTGCAGCAAAACAATCTGATTGATCTGCCAAAAGAGAAGGGTGGCTCAGAAGGGATGTGTGTGTGTCTGTGTATATGTGTGTGTGTGCGCACATATATGAGTGTTTATGTGTGTGAGTGGGTGTGTTGGGGTGGGGGTGGGGTTGGGGGTTCAGGGTGTGTTGGGGAGAGAGGAGGGAGTATCCGATGAAGAACTAAATCCAATTTTGAAAACGGCATCTGATTTTCATTAGGCTCCTTAGTTGATTTCTGTGCCACTGTGGGCCAAGTCAGGATGTGTGTGTGTGTGTGTGTGTGTGTGTGTGTGTGTGTGTGTGTGTGTGTGTGTGCGTGTGTGTGTGTGTGTGTGTGTTTGTGTGTGGGGCTGTTAGATGCTTGATGTTTTGGGGAGTGATTATGTGGTACACACGTGTTTCATTAACGGCCTACAGTTCTCGGAGCCGATTGCTCAGCGGCCCGCTCCACTGTAATCTCTGTTTTATATGGAGGTTACTGCAGCCATGGCCTGTGAAAAGCTGTTCATTGGGAATGACCTGAGCTTACTCCAGAAGGCCCTTATGCCACACACACACACACACACACACACACACACACACACACACACATGAATACACACACACTCATGCTGTTTCACTTACATGTGCACACACACACACACACACACACACACACTTGCCCTTTTGCAGGCTCAGTCAGACATGCCTAGACATGTCCACTGAGACCCATAATCTCTACCTTTGCATATCCTAGCGTAAGGTGCACCAAGTAAGGCTCTCCCCTCTCTTCCCCTTTCTTCTCCCACGGTTTCCACATGCACAACCAGATGTTCAGCTGAGTCACAGCACTTTTTTCACTGTTCATGTTTTTCTGATTTTAAAAACAGGACTTTTCCAGACTTTTTTATGTGGTGCTGTATCATAAGCCATGACTTTAAATGTTCCCGGAACTTGTTGTTATTGATTATGCATGAAGCATATTGTTTTATATATTCATGGCAGGCTGTTGTAGAACAGCATGCATGTGCTCACAGGTTGCTGTTCCGCTTGTGTCCACCAGGAGGCAGTGTTCATGGGCAACGGCGAGCAATACATCTGGAAACCACCTGAGGAGGATGACATCATCGTGCCCCCAGGACCGCCGACAGAGAACGGCCAGAGTCACTCGACTGTCGTGGAGGTGAGAGACGAGAGACGAGGATGGACACAGGGGGGCGGACAGTCAGCCCCTGCAGCTTACCCAGAGTGCTTTGCTTGGGGTTTTCAGCAACCCTGTCTGTCATAGCATGGCTCTGCTGACCCCCCCCCCCCCCCCCCCCCAACCACACACACACACACACACACACACCACTCTCTCTACATTTCAGACAGACTCATAGCAACTGTAGCAACATGGAGTGGGGGGTTGGGGTTACCCATCTCATTTAAGGCCTTGTGTGGTTTCTGACCTTTGACCCTAAAAGCCAGAGCCCTGAGTGGTCAGTCGGAGTGCCTTAATCATAGGTTTCAGGCCGGCTTATGGTGTTTGGCAGATAAGAGGTCACTGTTAGACGCCAGAGCAGAGAGCAGGACCTCACACAGCTGTGAAGAGCCACTGAGAAACCAAACCAGTTTACACAGTACACACACACAGAAAGACACATGCACTCACAGACAGACTAACAAACACACACACACACACACACACACACACACACACACACACACACACACAAATATATATATATATATATATACCGGTATATATAGACAGAGACAGACTGACAGACACACATACACACAGCTGGGCTGGATTTTATCATGAGTGCTGAGGTCATCACTTCAGGGCAAGCTGTCCATCATGCTTTTTAGCCCCTCCCCCCTAAGTGTTTCTGTGACAGGAAATGGGCGAAGTGATTGGCAGAGAGGGTATGGGGGACCAGGGAGTCAGGAGACATTTGAGAATGAATGCTCTCAGACTAACCCTACACCACCCCCCCCACCCCCCCACCCCACACACACACACACAGAATTATCTCTCTCTCTCTCTCTCTGTCAAATTCACACATGGCTTCCTTCACATTAGTATCATCAACATATGAGCAGAGAACTACAGAAAAAACATTAAAGTGCATTTTCACTTTTTTTCAGAAGTTCTTTGACTTTGAAAATGTATGAAAAGTTAGTAGAGACATGGGAGCTTAATAGTAGCATTGTTTATTCTTTACAATATTCTCACACAAGGTGAAATCCAGCTTTCCAGTGGTCATTTACAGTAATGATAGGGTCCTATGTCAGCATAAAGTTGACACACTTTTCTCTGTCTCCCTGTCTGTCTAGCCCTAACTCCCTCCCCCACCCTTCTCCTTGGCTTGAGTGCCATGACTAAACAGTGTGGCCAAAGGTCTGTGGACTGTCCATGTTGACTTTTTTTCTCTCGGGGGCGGCCCGAGGGTGCTCAGGGTCAGTTTTTGTTTAGTTTCCTGTGAGCCTGTAACACACAGAGAGGCTATGTTTAGGATTCACAGTGCCTCAACACACACACACACACACACACACACACACACACACACACACACACACATACACATACACACACACACACACACACACACACACACACACACACATACACACACACACACACACACACACACACACACATACACACACACACACACACACACACACACACACACACACACACACACACACAAACACACACACACCGACATATTCAGTGACTGTTTAAAAAAAAAGGGGAAGAAGATTTGAATACACTCTCAGTTGTCAACTCTCATTCCTTTTTAAGAAACGACTTCCGGTGTTGCATGTGTAATGTGAAGTTTAGTTATGTAAGGACAACTTTATATTCTGTTATATAACTGTGTGGAGAGAGCAAACATGGAGATGGTGGAATCAGTCCAACCCCCTTGGAGTTGTTTTTTACCCCCCCCCCCCCTCTCCATAGCACTAACTCCTGAACTTCTCTCTCACAGTAAAACCTGTGCTTCCGGCCTACTAGAATGTCCTCAGAAGATTAAACTGCATTCCTTCAGGGGTTACAGTAGTGTGTGTATGCAAAGAGTTAAATCTCACAATTTACGGTTGTGACCTACATTCCCTTTCATCTCGCCTCTTGGTGTCCTGCCCCAACACGCCCAGTTGAATGTGATCAGGTGTGTGCATGTGTGTTTTTGTGTTTGTGTGTGTGCGTGTGCATGTGTGTGTGCATGTGTGTGTGTGTGTGTGTGTGTGTGTGTGTGTGTGTGTGTGTGTGTGTGTGTGTGTGTGTGTGTGTGTGTGCATGTGTGTGTGCGTGTGTGGGGTTTGTGTTACCACTCTAGTCTGCAGGGCTTCACTTCTGGGCCCTGTCTCTTTATTCACAACTCCAGGTCCAGTTACGGCTGAGCACGCTGCCAAAGACCTGTCACGCTTTTAACCCCTTCAAGGTGCACAGGGTTTTACTACAAAGTTAGATTAGTGGTATGTTCAACCTAAATCTGGAGGTGTTTACATTTCTGAAGAGAGTTGAATGTGTGTGGCAAACGTTAACTTCTAATTTAGAATGTTTTTGTGTAAACATTTTAATAAAGCAAGTCGCAACCAAGGTTTGTCGTTTGCCAAATGTGAACATGCCTCTGGCTTTAGGTTCAACAATACCCTCAATCTCTAGATAGATAGATGGATAGATAGATAGATAGATAGATAGATAGATAGATAGATAGATATTTTATTGATTCCCAAGGGGAAATTCAAGGTCTCAGTAACATACAGACATCACACACAACATGCACTTACAGCAGAAAAAGTAATATAAGTATATAGAAAAAAACACCACTGAACAATAAAGACAGTAGAAGATAAAAAAAATACTAAAACACTAAAATATTAAATATACTAAATAAAACTAAATAAAATATCCACATAGTATGCTTAAGGATGATTACTGTAAGGCACTTGGAGTAAGGCGTTTCGTAGTAGAGGCCTATCCACCAGCTGGCTCTACTGGCGAAAGGTTCTTGATATTGGAGCTCAATGGCCAA
>NW_027468881.1:6465608-6483108 GCF_046254945.1 Alosa pseudoharengus | reverse complement strand
CGCACACACACACGCACACACACACACACAGTGAGACAGTCTCTAGTCTCAGATTTAGAATTTTGGGTCACTATTCTGATTCGTTTAAAAGTGGATTTTTAAAACAAAGGTGGTATTGCATTACAGGTAATTACACTTCCCCATTTATTCTGATCCAGACTAAATAAGATATCTGGCTCTCGGTGCCAGATTTGTGCTGCTGGTGAAAGTTTAACAGGCTTATCTGCCGGTTAGGTAATACTGCCTCTCAGCCCAGCCAGGCAGGAGAGATAAGAACGTTTACACTGCCGCTGTTGGCCAGCCTGAATGGGTCATGTTACAGCTGTGTGCGTGTAAGGTCCTGTCGCACCACACTCACATACCCCCTCATACGCAACCTGCCCACAAGTGCACACACACACACACACACACACACACACACACTCACATACCCCCCCATACGCAAACTGCCCACAAGCGCACAAACACACACACACACTCACACACACACACACACACACACACACACACACACACACACACATACCCCCCCATACGCAAACTGTACACAAGCGCACACACACACACACACACACACACACACACACACACACACACACACACACACACACACACACACACTCACTCACTCACTCACTCACTCACTCACTCACTCATGCATACAGACACTCACACATTTACACACCCACAGAGAGATACTCACACATGCAAACATGTGCTGTCTCTTTTTTTCTCTACGCACACAAGCAAATTGACTGTAATTATTGGACTTGTTTGTCTTTTATGTTGTTTGATTGTTTTAAATATATTTTAATATTTGTAGATATTCAAAGAGAGATAAAGTTGACAGAGAAATAAATTGAAGTACTTACTGGGGTTTTCTGTGACAGTAACACTAAAATCTCCTGTTAATTGTATTGGAAAGGGAAGGTCCCCCACCTGTGGCATGATGTTAGATATCTAAATATACACTTTCTGATGTTACAGTAAATATCTATGAGGGTATCAGCTATCACTGCTTTTCTCAGTAGGTGAGTTTACATACAGACACTTTTAGTTCGATTAGAATTGGAATAATGGCTCAATCAGAATAAAAAAATATATATAAGCACCTTGATCAGAATAAAACTTCCAATCCGATTAGAATTTTAATCAGAATGAAAGGGTGGTGTATCCCATTATTATTCCGATTGAGCATCCATGTATTCGTTCAATCGGGCTGCTTACTGTGGCTTCTCAAGCAAAAGCAAAGCAGTGATGACTATTCAGAGATTCTAGAGCGCATGAGAGCACCTGATCGGAATAGAACGAACCCCATGGAAACAGCTGGCACAGAATAGTTCAGAATGACAAAATAAAAAACTGTCCATGTGAACCCACATTAGCATTCTGTCACACAGTGAAACATTTGACATTTTAACTAGGAGCTTCTGAACCGTTTCCCAGTTTCACCTTCCGTTGCCTTCCCCTTTCAGATATCCGAGATGTACTCCACTGTGTGCAAAACCCTGAAGAGGAAACACCTTGCTCAGCAGGCAGTTGCGACGGCAGCCCAGGAGGCAGAGGGGCATCGGAACGCATCAGCTGTTGGCCCCGGGGCAGATGAGGGCAAGAAGACGGGCCCTCCTGGATGGCCGGCTGGGTCAAGCGGAGGAGGAGGAGGAGGAGGAGGAGGTGGTCCAGGTCATGAGGAGGTCCGAGTGAGGAGGCGTGCCCAGGAGGAGCCCTGCTATGAGGCCATTGGCGACAAGACGTGGCCCAGTAACCTGGTGGTGGAGGCGGACCCGGCCTACGCCACCATCGACTCCCACTGGAAGCGCGAGCGGCAGGCTAACGCCGCCACGCTACGCGCCAAGAAGAAACAGCAGCAGCAGCAACAACAGCAACAACAGCAACATCAACAACAACAGCAACAACAACAACAACAGCAGCAGCAGCAGCAGCAGCATCCACCTGGCCAGGGCAGGCCTCCGCCAGGAGAGAACTTCTACGAGACCATCAGCGAGGTGAAGCAGGGCATCAGCGCTGCCAACCCCAGCACCACCACCATCTTCACCTTCAACGACGGCATGGAGATGTACGTCACGGGACTGTGAATGCCGCCACTGCAGTCACAGCCACCGACCCCCGTGACCTGTTGCGATCCGGGGGAACTGGCCCTGCTCACGACCTCTGACCCCCGTTTTGAAGTGAGGGCAAGAATAGACTCCCAACTTCTAAGCCTACACCTATATGTACAATATCTGAAAGGCACTGAAAACATTATTTGTTATTTTGTATGAAATGTGACCATAACAATCTCCCCACCACCACAAAGGTGTTGCCTGCACTTGTTCACAAAAGAATTCAGAATTCTAGCGCAACGCTATTACTCGTTTAAAACTAGGTCATTGTCTTTAGTCTCTCTCTCTCTACACACACACACGCTGTGAAACTGCTGCCTGCTGTCCAGTCTAAAGGCAAGCGAGGCTGAAACAGGTTTTTCTGCTTATAACCGCAGTCTCAGGTGGGTGGGTAGGGTTTCAGAAGGGTGATATGAGCTGTGATAAAGCTGTGAAAAAAAGAAGAAAAAAGAAAAGAAGAAAAAAGAAAATAAGTCATATGGTTAGAAGATAACAACATGCACACACACATGGTCCAGCATACTCATGGTCACGCACACACACACATGCACATAGACAGAAGCACACAATCAAACAAATTTCTTGGCGTAAATGATGAACACAACAGCTGTTATACTGTGTCATAACAGAACTCTATTTTAGCTTCAGAGTTTAGTTGTGGTTGCAGGATGCCTTTAGCCAAAAACTTGTTGGAATGTCAGTCTGGTGGGTATGGTGTCTGTTTATTCAGCATATTCTGTGAGACAGACCTGCTGGCTGCTGCAAAAGTTGCCTATTGGGATAAATAATACATTGAAGTGGAATTGAGATCTTAAATGCACACAGTGTGTTACAGTAGAGAGAGACAAGGAGAGAAGATAAGGAGATTATTATCCGTCGTGTGGTGGTACTGTTGTTTCTTTGAGTTAGCCTTGTGTGTCTTTGTCTTCCAAAGGCAGCGATGTCTTATCACATGCTGTTGTTCCACGGCAGTTTGCTTTGCCAAATTCAGCTTGGTTCCTCCAGAGCGATTCCACATCATATAAAGATTGCATGTTCAGATGTAGGAAATCAGAACGCATAACTTTGTGGATTGTGTCTGGTTCTAAAACCAAGCTATATGGAAGAAAGGCAATTGGTCTGCGGTGTTTTACGGTGTGAAGACATCTTGATTGCTGACAGGAAGGCGTGGCTACTGACAACAATCACTTTAGTGCTATAATGAACATAACACCAACCATTTTGTATGGTTGCAGACAAAAGGAATAGGAGATAGATTCTATTTGTCATAAAACAAAATTATGTAAATAATGAAATAAAATAAAAAAACTTTAATGACTCAGTGATGCACACAATCACATACTTTAAACCTTGAACACTCACACACACATACACGCACACACACACACACACACACAAACACACAAACACACCCACAGTTGTTTTGCTAACTGAATCCAAACATATTTTTCACACAGACTGTGTGCACAGATTAAACTCTTTTAACTCTTCCTGGAAAAGAAAAAAAACATGACAAACTGGTTATCTGTCATGGAATTGGCCACCTCTGACTTCTAAGGGTTTTTTTCAGGTCAGCTTGAGCTTTGCATGTACTTAGAGCAACAGAAGAACAATGTGGCATGTTCAATTTCAGTACCGTACTGTGGACCAATACTGCTTTCCTCCTGGAGCAGGTCATTCCTCTTTAAACTGGTCTTTTTTTTTCACCCGCATGTATTACACTGTGCTAACTTTACTCAATATCTGCTGACACGTGAGATTTTATTTGTGAATGGGGATGCAGCAGTCGTTCACAGGTTGTGATGCATGTAGTTTCACAATGCCAAGGGAGACAGGGTGACAGTCTCTCTTACTCAACATGCTATTGCTTGATAGTCTGATCAAAATCCTAATCAAAGTCCGGGGATTTATTTGCCAATCTGTTTGTGTGTATGTATGTGTGTGTGTCTGTGTGTAGAAAATTGTTTTGAAATCAGCTCGACCAGAATCAAGCCCATAAAAGGGCACACATTCCAAAAATCTTGGCACAACTCTGTTTTCGATGTCTTTTTTTCTTTCTTTTGGCGGAGCAACATGCCTCCACCACCCACCCTTGGCTGTGCACTGGGTCAAAGTAACCATAGGGTCAGAGGTGTTGGTGCAACTTTCCAATGGTGTGCATAGCAACAGCCTCTCTGTCGAAAGTTGTGGACCCTAAAGACCTGTTTTTCTTTTGAATTTGAATAAAGCAATGATGAAAATTAGCTTTTTTTAAATAACAAGGGATGTCCTGGTTCAGGCGTGTTACTGCTGCATATCTTCACATGGGTATGCTTAACACCAGGCTCCGGTCTCTGGAAGTAGAGAATGCTGTTGTAGAGTGTTCCGGAATCAGTAAGGAGCAGTAAAGGCTGTTTTTCTGGCCGGGTCTGGGGTTGTTTCACTGCCCAATCTCCAATGCGAGGAGTTCAATCTCACTCGCTTCTCGGAGCCACAGGCTCTCTCCAGCCATCAGTGGCATTTTTGACGGCTGTGCGTCCAAGGAAAACAAACTGTCGGAGGGCCCAGAGTCGCTAGTGAGCGCCTCCTCTCGAAGTCTGTTGCTCCGCTGGTTTGTCTGTGGATCAGCTCAGCTGCACGGTAAACATGAGAAGGCCTTCCCATGTGGCCCTGGGGGAGAAGCCATGCAGGGTTGCCATTGGTTTTTCTTTTTCAAAGAAAAGAAAGAAATTATGTGGAAGAGGACACAAGACTTCAGCTCAGGGACTAAATTGTGAGTGTTTTAAGGAAACATACCAAGTCGCTCTTACATAACACGCTAGTCCTGCCACCATGACAGAGAGAGATAAAGAGAGAGATCACAAAGTGTTCATTGATATGTGTATTTAATTATGCTTAAAAAAGTTAGAGCAAGCGTATTATACTTATAAATAACTTATATATAGTATACAAAAGCACTATTTTTCCTACCCTTCCATCTACACAAACACATCAACTAGTCACATTGTGTCTAAGCAGCTGATGTCACTGCCATGCATATCGGTGTTTCAATATTGTTGAAGCTGATGGTGATGTTTACTTGTATGTGATTGCATGAACGTCTTTAAAAAAAGCTAACGAATACCACTTCATTTTGTTTAGTCCTCTTAACTGATATGATTTCAAAACAAAAAAGAGCAACATGGCTGCCTAATTCATGTGATTATTGTACATGGACTTGTGTGAACAGCTCCCAGGACCAATATCTGCCTCATCACATAACAGGACGTGTCCAGTGGTAGATTAGAGTTCACTGTTTAGAAAAAAGACAGAAGTGCAAAGTTCTCATGAGCTGGGTTGTCCATTCCATTGGCGATGCACAGCCACAGCCAGATCTGACCGACCCTTCCCCCACCCTCCCTTCCTCCTGAGATTCATTAGATGATGACCAACCTGCATATTCAGAACCAGGCTTCTGCCTTGCAGGGAGAATGCGCCCCCCCCCCCCCCCCCCCCATTCTTGTTGGGTTTTCTCCCACCCCCTCAATCTGTCTGCTGGAGCACAGCAATGACTTTGTCCTGAAGTACGCTCTTGGCCTTTGATGTAGCATTTGGAGAGTTGGGGGGGGGGGGTTGTTGGAAGGGGCAACCTACACTTGGACCAAGCCTATTTTGCATTCAGAAAGGCATTACAATCTGGAATGGTTAGCAATCAGCACAGGTTTTCAGAAGGCGTGGTGGGTTTTTAAACCAGGTTAAAAGTAGTGTATATTGTGTGTACTGTGTTTTCCCCTTATCGCCTTTACTATAGTGCAGAGCAATGGGTACTCTTTATTTTAAGATAAAACCACATTGAAACAATCAAGGAGCATAATCCACTTTCCCTAGAGCATGAGATTCATGTCAGTAGATAATTCCTGAGCTCACAGCTGTGTTAAAGACTAATTGATGAAAGAATTACAAGTATGCACAATGATGAGTCTGTGTGATGGCGGTCAGATTATGCTGTTCAGATAGACATTACTGATGTTATAATAGAAATATATTTTATGTCTTGGTTGTAGTGGGTTGTAAACAGCAATGATCTGTCAGAGCAAGTTCTACTTCCTTTTGAATTATTTTGCTTTTCTAGTCCCATGTCTGCAAATCAGTTAGACTGGGTGTACTTTTTAATTGGCTTGAAAACGAACAGGGTGTGTAGGCCTATACTGTAAATAAATGCCAGCTTGTGTCCTATTTTACTTATGTGAAAAAAGATTGTATGTTTTTTTAATCAAGATATCATTCATGATATTGTGGTCAAATTTATACTTTTGTAATAAAGTTGCACCTTAAAATATTGTGTGTGTCTTCTTAGAATAAACTCCAAAAGATTAACCTCCTAAATATAATTGTAAATGTAGCCTACTTTGACGTAGGCCTAAATGTAAATTTTACAGCTGGTGTTCTGACAAGCCAGATACCAGTTTACCATATATCAGTTTCTAAAGACATGGAGTCGTTCTGTTGGTTCTCTCGAAGGACGGGTGGAGCCGTAGATATATTATAAACTTCCGAAACTTCGCCAATGCTTTTGCCAGCGGAGCGGAGGCGAAGCAAAAATAATTAGAAACCTCCAAACGTGTTGAAGGGCATGGCTGCACGGAGAAGTTTGCAGTGCACAAAAAGTCGTCACCTGGTCTAGGCTGGCTACTGCTGTAGGCTGCATAATGCTACATTAGTGCAGTGGCTCACAGCAGGATGTTGTTGCCCAGCGATTTGAAACTGTGACAGCAAGGTGGTAATACTATGCTTATAAACCATAAACGTCTACGATAATGCACGCCCTGAAACTGATTTTTAAAATCCAGATATACTCTTTATAGAATCGACTTTTAAAGTGCAATATTATTACTGATCACATGCCTAAAAGACAACCAAAAAGTTACATAATCCGTAAACTGCTGATTCTCCACGGTTATGAAGGAGGAGCCATTGCGTACGGGAAAAGGCTCACATAGCCAGTCTGTTGAAATGTCTGCACGTTTACAACGTAGCTTCGAAGTGCCTAGTAGCATACAGTGTCTTCTTGCCTATTTATATCAACGGATTCGAAAAGTCGTTTTGAAGGCTATTTGGGCTTTCCGGGTGACCAAAGCTAAAATGGCCATTCCGAACGCCAATAATTTGGCCTGCGCTATAATAATGTTATTTACAACGCCTTTCTATTTGAATGGGTTGAGAAGCTGTATATTTTTTTTACAGAAAAGTAGGCCTATGTTAAATTGTCAAAATATATGTTTGAATCATACTAGTAGGCCTACATTAAGGTAAAGGAGTGCATTATAGGTAGGCATATATTCATGGAAGGCATACATTTTAAATCTAGTCAATGCGCTTGCAAAACAAAGACTAGAACACGTTAAATCCGAGAGTCACATCGATGCAGCAGGGCTTGTTTTTCTCCCGCACCGGCCGGCATATCGTCGAGACACACCTCCGCAGTGTGAGGGGAAAAAATGTGACATTTTCCAAACCAGCCAATCAGATTGTAAATTGCAATGGCCGCATGCCAAAACGACGTGTTTATGTATGCCGACAACCAGTTAGACTGAATGGGAGGCGGGACATTGCGAATCTCGCCTGGCTGCACGCGCAGGAGAGAGTGGGCGTGGCGTTCATTTGGAGGAAAAAAGCAAAACAATCTTTTATTCCCTGACCGGTTGGCTGTAGTTTTCTGGTTGGTAGAAAATCTAGTTGGTAGTATATTGCGACAAGCTAAGCTCTAGTCAAGACAATCTTGTTAAATGTATAATTTCTTCTTCTGTACTAAGGTCTTTAGAAAGCTAGTTATCTTTCTTTAGATTCACTTTTCCTGACTAAAAATGACTTCCAAGCGCCTCCTCGATAAGCCCCTAGCCGGCATACGGCTCGGTGGTGCGGCTTCGAGTCGAGCTGGTAACAGCACGTATGCAGGGAATACCGCCGGACATGCTGAGACTGTCACGGCAATGGATTGCGGAGTGATACTGGCATGTAAAAATGTGTCCTCGCCGGGAAGAGTTTTTAGTCCAATGTTGGACAACAGCACTCTGAAAGAATGTATCAGCAAAGATTCTGTTGTCAACGGAGTTGGTTTGAAGTCAGGGAGAGAAAAGCACCTTGACCTGAAAAAAGTAGGTGTCTTGTTATGTCTAGTCTTGTGCATGTTTGGCATAGTAAGTTTATCTGATAGTAAATTATTGATGGTTCAACTGATTTAATTTGTATCTGCATGTCGCACTTCTTTAACGATCAAGTTCTTGAAGTGGTGTTTTGAAGAAAGTTTTACTGTGGGTTCTGTGCACGGAATTCGGCTTTTGCGCTGCGCTCTAAACTTGCGTGCTGCTCCGTGGAGAGAGCTTGTTGCAGCTTAGCAGAACTATTTAACACCAAAGACAGCACTCCTAAAAATAGAAAATAAAATCGTATAAGAAGCATACAGAAGCTCTTATTTTAAAATGGCGACTTGTTCAAAGTTTAAAAGGAAAAGTGGGTTGGGACGTTAACAAATCTCCCCTCCCCCACCCCGGTTTCACTAACCTACAAGCCTTGTCTTGACTGCGCCACACACCGGCATTTGGCGCAGGCCCGGTTGAACGCAGGCAATAGGGTGTGGGGTGGGGTGGGGGGCGTCAGTAGTCAGTCGACGACTCTGGTGACACCTACATTCGGTTGATTAGCCTACTGTCGGTAACATTTTCATAGCCTATACAAACAAGTGGTATAAAGTATAGGCTACAGACTAAGGCTACAAATGCAATACTCACAAATGCAATTTTTCTATTTTATCAGCATATTTCATCAACCTATTTCGTCTTATTCTGAGTTTGTATTTTTACTGTGGCTAGAAAGCCTCGAAAAAAAAAAACATTTCGAATGTGGAAAAACAGTTGGTGCCTGATAAAATTCTCCCGGCGTATGACACGCCCCCCCCCACTCTTAACTTTGTTTTCTTCGATGTCAGAAATGCTGTGGTCAACGCCATGTTCATCCACAGAGTTCTCGTAGAAGGACGTTTTTTTATTTGTGTGTAATTTCCTCTTAGTTTAACCTTGTTTACATACTGTTTTGCGCTAAACTAGTTGGCTCACCATCAGTCAGAATCTAGGCTATGCGAGGAAGATGTTTCACAATACTGGACATAGAAAAAGTAGCATAAAAATGCGTTGCAAGTTTTGCTTCCTGTTTGTATTTCGTCTGATACTGCCGCCCTTATCCATGCCATTTGAGATTACTTTGACTCCATTAGCAGGCCTCTTTATTTAAGCTGTTTGTGTAGGCTAGATTTGGTTTTAAATTGTCTCAGGGATTCGAGACTTGTTTTGAGATGTTTAGGGAGTCCAAGAATGAGACATATTAGTTAAAGTGATATCAAATTGTCACAATCAAGAAAACACCAAAGGGGGGCACCAAATGTCTCAGCTGCAAGTAATCCTGCATGTACTGTATGTGACACATGGTGCCCTGATATACAGTTCATCACTGTGTAACTCTGCTCTTCTATTGGTCAGACAGATTTGGTTGTCAAACACTATCCCCTGAAGCAGAATGCAGTACAATGATATTTGTATGCCCAACATATTGCATTTCTGCAGTGAAATACTGAAAAGTGCAATAGTAGTGTAGTGTAGTGCAAGCCAGTTTTTTAATGTCTGAAATATTGTATTTTCTGCATGTAAACTGCAAATAATTTGTCTGCATGTATATATAAGTATATATACTCTTTTGATCCCTGCATTTATCCCAATCCGTGAATTAGTGAAACACACTCAGCACACAGTGAACACACACTAGAGGTGAAGCACACACTAATCCCGGCGCATTGAGCTGCCTGCTACAGCGGCGCTCGGGGAGCAGTGAGGGGTTGCTCAAGGGCACTTCAGCCGTGCATACTGGTCGGGGTTCGAACTGGCAACCTTCCGGTTACAAGTCCGAAGCGCTAACCAGTAGGCCACAGCTGCCCCACAATGTAAACTGCATTTTTGACACTCAGAAAACTGCCGTTTTGACATTTGAACATGACAGGCTGTCTCAGTACATTCACACTGTACATTTACCAAATTTCCCTCACGGGATCAAAGAGTATATATACTTACTTACTTATACTTATTCAGTAGGCTACAATAACAACATGGAGCTTTTGGGAAATGCATCTGGATTTTCTTTGTGGTATCTTGAGATTATAGAACATTCATTTGATCAGTGAATAAGTGTAGATCAAAATAGCTTTGGCCAATTATGTACCAGCTACTTCATTGTCTCTTAACTTGTCACCATATTTTACTTCCCTTGCGTGTGTGCTTCAGGTGGGCTGTTCAGGCAACATGGATGAGAGTGACCTGATGGGCCCCTGTGGGGTCCTGAAGAATCCCAGCCCCACACATCGCCTGATTCTGAACGGGCAGAAGCTAGACGACCAAATGCACTTCGAGCCCAGGCCCTCAGGCCGCGAGAGCGGGGAGGCCAGGTCCCGCCTGCAGCCGCTGCTCTGCCCCGACGGCTCGCCTGAGGAGCGCCCCCCACACGCGTCCTCGCACATCCCCGTCCCACGGAACAGGTACACACCCCTTCTCTCTTTCACACCTTCTCACTGTTTCTTGCTCTTGCTCTTTCTTGTTTTCTCTCTCGCTCAATCTGATTTCTCTATTCTGTCTCTCTCTCTCTCTCTCTCTTTTCTCTATCTCTCCCTTATTATTTTTTCACTGTGCCACAGGGGCTGGCCTCAAACACAGGTTCCTATCACAGACTGGTTCAGGGACACAACAGCAGTGAAAGAGAGATAAGGCTGATTATGTAATAGCACCAAAGGGGTTTTGGAGGGAGAGACAAAGAAACCTAAGGCCATTTGTGTTTTGTTCAGCTGCATTTGTTTTCACACCCATCACCTCTATAGATCCACTGTTAATGGATCTATAACTGTGTGGTGTGTGTGTGTGTGTGTGTGTGTGTGTGAGAGAGAGAGAGAGAGAGAGAGTGTGTGTGTGCGTGTGTGGATTTGTCAGGATGGTTATAAATTAACTGCCTGTGTTTGGCAGACAGTACTCCACAACAGGTGAATAAAAAATTAACCACACCACAAGGCTGGACTTATCAATGATGAAGGTAGTGGATTTGATCATAATGGTTATTACATTGAAATAAGCCTTAATTGAGCCGTGCATGTTCACCTCACATACTCTCAGTGTAATTACTGTGTAAGTGCTAGCACCTCTGGGGATGTGTCGTGCAAGACCAAACGTGTGTGTGTGTGTGTGTGTGTGTGTTTGGGAGTGTGTGTGTGTGTGTGTGTGTTTGGGAGTGTGTGTGTGTGTGGTAGTATTACCCTTACTTTAACAGGGCATAAGTATTTGTGTACTTTTTTACTTGTTGCACTGTTAACTATGAAAGAGAAAAGGGGAGAAGAGAAAAATGATCAGGCACTCACCGATTAAAGAAGCCTTCTTTTGAGCAATAACTTATCTGGAACACTAGACGTGCCTAAAGGTGTCAATCGAGCAAGTGCTGCCTATCCTGAATGTCGTTTCTGTACGCGATTTTACAGTATGTCTGAAATGCAAAACTCCCCGATAGCTATGCAAATGGAGCATGTTTGTCTCTTTGTGTTGACTGACGGGAGTTTACATGTGAGCAGCGCTGATAGATGGTGGCACTGGACCCGGCTGCCTGTGTGATCTGACATCAGGGCATCTCGTTTGGTTTTACTGCCAGTTTTATGATTGCTCCACCACTTGATATACTTGTCCACAACCCCCCACCCCTCCTCCCCCCAACTGCTTGTGCTTCTAGGCATATGGCTCACCAGGTTTATGTTTGTTTGTGTGTGTGTATGTGTGTGTGTGTGTGTGTGTGTGTGTGTGTGTGTGTGTGTGTGTGTGTGTGTGTGTGTGTGTGTGTGTGTGTGTGTAACGGATGCCAGCTAGCTTAGCTGTGCTTGTGGAACGTTGGTAAACCTCACTCCCCGACGCCTCAAGAGTGCTGCTGGCATGTGAGCCAGTAGCCTGGGCTATTGGCTCAATTGTTAGCGCGCTCGCCTCCCGATCCGAGGTGCTGCTGTTCGCGGGTTCGAGTCCGGGCGTGTGCAGGGCTGAATCGCGCAGGTTCAACGCAACGCAGGTTACATGTGCAGATGTGTGTGTGAACTTGCTTTTATGTGTGTGTGTGCATATCTGTATGCTTAAGCTTCTTTGCCATTGTTTTCAGTTCAAACATAAAAGTTTTGTCCTGCTGTGTTAAGAGTACTTTTTTTTTTTTCCCTGGATGGCACCACACTCTATTTGCCAGTGTTATCTTTGCCCAGCCCTTGAGTTTTGAGTTTTTGGCTGCAAAAAACTTTACGTGTGTTTGGAAAGACTGGGGCAGCACGAACAAAATCAAGCGATATTACCCATTGCCCTGTCAATATTTTTTTAAATTTCAATGTAATTTTTTAAATATTAATTTTAATTTGTGGCAGGTTTGTTGGGCACGGTGGTGTGATTTGCAATTTGTATGGCTGGCACTTCAGACCAGGATCACTGCTCACTGATCATTTTCACTGCTGTGTCTTAGTCCTAAAAGGCTACCTGTTCACTGGAGCAAGCTTATCTTACTGACCTTTACAGACTCCTTTTCAAGATTGTGTTTTTGCCAAAATCCATCAATGTGAGCTCCATTGCATGAGTGTAGAAAACAACTTTTATGTGTGCAGCCCAAAAGGAAACCACTCAGCAAAGGTCTGTAAAGGATGACCTGGGATACTCCAAGTTAATGGCTTGTGGACTGGATAATGCCATTGTTAGTGTGTTCTCTGTTCAGTTGCTTGTGTTTGTGCCAAACATCCATCAAGAGGAGACCCATGGCATAAGTGTGAATACTAAACTTCATTGGTGCCCAAAAGAAATGAAACATTCACAAGTTCAAATTTGTACCATGTGACTGATGACCCATGCCTGTGATCAGCTGAACAAGGCTGGAGTCTTGAGCAGAGGTTGGGGAAAGCATCAGTGCCAGTATCAGCAGATATTTCCCCAGGATCAGCCCTAAACAAAAATAGATAGTACGTTTCAGACAGCATACAGTAGCAGCAACTGTGGTGGTTCCTCGCTAGAAGACTGTGGTCAAACATGTATGCATGCGTGGCTGAAATGTCCAGAATGCAATGCAATGCTTTTCTTCCCGTTTGAAGGCGTTTTTGACTTGTACTTTTTAAATCAGCAGCTCTGTGATCCAGTCTGGTCTGAGTTCGGTCTCTGAGAGGGACAGAGGAACTGCATGTAAGAACGCAGCAAAGGTCAAATGGTCATTGTTACTTAAAGATATTTCCAGTGTTGTTGCATAACTTGGTATATTACTGAGCGCAAGATTTCCGAATGAAAGAGAAATAACTCAGGGCTGACTCCTGGCTACCTGACAATTTCCCTACACCTGAGGCCTGGAATTGTTTGTGTGTGTGTGTGTGTGTGTGTGTGTGTGTGTGTGTGTGTGTCGGTGTCGTGGGGGGGAGGGGGGGTGTAGAGATAAACAAAAGCGGTAAGGTTATGCAAGTGGTTATTAAGTCGATAGGGGGGATGTCAGATATGGTTTTCCCATTAACAAGGGGAGAAAATGATAAGCCTGTGAACTCCAGTGATAACTCCATTACAATAGCAGTGGAAGAATATAATAAACTAATTCTTAAAACATAATGGCTATTTAGAAATGGTCAAGGTCTTTTTGGATTTGCCTTGATTAAACTGTTGTGATTGAACAGCAACACCAGCACAAGTTAGAAATATACATTATGTCAGAACATGATTCTTTCACGAAAATGAAGACACATGTCAAACAAGTTTTAAAAAACATGAAAACATGAGTGAACTCAAACAGATCGAAAAACCGGGAGTCAGGACCTATTATCAGTCCTAAGTGGAGAGAGACTCGCTTAGATAGAATCACTTAACGTTGCAGCAGCGCAAATCCAATTATAGTCTCGGTAGTGCAGAGAAGCGGAAAGGCATCTGTGATGTACTGATTTGATAATATGCCCAACTGATGAAATTCATGTCCACACGCCACCTTGGGTGTTTGTCCCGTGGACAAGCCTAGGCATGCCTCAGCGATTGAGCGGGCGGACACACACACACCCACCCACCCACACACACACACATACATACACACCTGCACACACATACAGTATATACACACAGCACACACACACACACACACTCGTAGGCTTGACTGCTAAGGGCACTGGGCTGGGTTCGTTGGCCCCAAGGCACAGTGAGCAGGTGTTCTTATCAGCGTTAAGCGGCAGTCAGAGCACGGCACTGAAAGAAAAAGGCAGTCTTGGGGAGGCCTGAGACAGCCAGGCTGATCTCATCAGCTCTGACACGGAGAGGAGTGACGAGCACAGGAAACACATCCACACCATAGAAATCAAAGCACAGAATACACAGTCAATTATAGCAATCAAATCATAGAATACACAGTCAATTATAGAAATCAGAGCACAAGAGATACACTTCCCAACCACAGAAACAGTCAGCTGTCACACTGCTACAACACCCCAAATGGGATTGAAAGTGTGATGTACTAAATGGGATTTAAAGCGCAGATCAGAAAGATCAAATCAGACAGAGATGTGACCACCACTCTGAATACTGAGAGGTAGAACCCCCCCCCCCCCCCCCCCACACACACACACACACACACATTTAGCCAGTCCCTGCCTGCTCCCCTCCAACCCTGTCCAGGAGAGAGATCAGTGTTCTCCCATGTGAGACGCTGAGTGGGTAAAGGCCAGGAGCCCCCCCTGCTCCACCCCAACCCCTCCTCAATCTGGAAGTCATTTGGAGGGGAATGGTGCGCCCCTCCACCCCCCAACACTGCAAGGTTCCCTAACAGTGCATGGATACGGTGTGCTTTTATTTCCATTCGCGGTCATGTGGACATACGCATGAGTAACACTGTGTGTGTGTGTGTGTGTGTGTGTGTGTGTGGAGTATGACTCATTAAACATTCTTCATAGTATCCCGGGTCTCCTATCTAGCTCCACATGCATATACAGAGGCATTTTCTCTCCCTCATTCTCTCCCTCTCTCTCCCCCTCCACCTCTCTCTTTTCCCTCCTTCACTCCTGCTGCCCTTCTTTACCTTATTCACATACACAGACACACTGAAAAAATACAAACGCAAATGCACACACACATCCATACACAGGAAAGACACACACGCACACACACATACACACAAACACACACACACACACACACACACACACACACACACACACACACACACACATATACAAATGCACACACACATCCATACACAGAAAAGACACACACACACACTAACACACATCCATACACAGAAAAGACACACACACACACACACACACAAACACACATCCATACACAGAAAGACACACACACACACACACACACACACACACATTTATTTATATTTTATCTGGAGCATGTTGGTGAACGCCAGCACGGCAGCCTCTCGCTCCCTTGCCTGAGCGAACCAGATTAGCGTGACACGCGTGATGGGTCAGCCCTCCGCGTTATAGGATTCGCTGGGTTCAAAGGTCACACGGTCGTGGACGGAGACGCGAGGTAAATGACTGGAGTCTGGCAGCCAGAGTGCAGAGCATATCTTGTATGTTCCAGCTGCTCATTTGTCTGGTTTAGCCATTAATTACCCCCCCCCCCCCCCCCCCCCCCCCCTTTTTGGATCAAAGCGTCTACTAAATATCAGCCAACTTAACTTTACAGTAATATTGTGCTGTAAGCACCGGCCAGGAGCCCCAACTAGACTGTGCGGTGAGGAGAACTGCCTGGGACTGTTTCCTGATCCCAATCCAATCGTCCCGTTACGCCTGCTAGCCTGCCCTGATGTTACTGACTCGAGCAAGGCCCCCACTCTAAATGATCCAGATTTTAACCTTGGCCTAGTTTTTCACCACAAATCACCCCTGAAACTGTGGAGGGGGAACTGAAAGTGATGTATGTGAGGTGTTTTTTTTTTTTTTTTGTCTAATGCCTGCACGAGTGTGATGTTTGGTTTGACCGTTTGGGCGCTGGTGTCATAATGTAAACGGAAGAAAATCAGAGTCAGGCCGATCTGTGTGCTGTGTACAATGGCAGCAGTGTCAGGTCATAAAGACCTTTACTGGGCTAAACATGCTGATGCCAAATGTGTGTGTGTGTGTGTGTGTGTGTGTGTGTGTTTGTATGTGTGTGTGTGTGTGTGTGTGTGTGATTGGAGACAGGAGCACCAGTGTCAAGATGATGTATGCCGTCAATATGCTGTAAATCCCTTTCAATGAAAACGACTTGTAGGTGACTATGGAAATGTGAGCAGAGGGATGACATATGCGATAGTTTATGTCAAGAGATTTATGCCAACACCATACATACTTACCAACACACACACACACACACACACGCACACATGCACACACACACAAATCTGATTTGCGAGGGTGTCATTCTTCCATACAGTTATTGAAAAGATAAGAACTCTCCAAATAAGCATATTTCCACCTGTAATGGCTGGTGGTTGGATTAGTGTGTTATGTAAGGGATAATATAGACCACTAGTCATTCTTTACAAATAAATAAACAGGAGGAATAGGATCCCTACATGCACCTCAGCACAACCACTCATTACAGGTTATTTCAGTTGCTTAAGCACAATTTTAAAAAAGGGGTTTGTTTTCAAAACACTACACCCGGTTAACACAACACCACACTCAAGTAGCACTATTTTGTTGCCATATCACAAATACAACCATTATATAATCTGATTCTGTTTGAATCATTTACACAAGATTGTACTCAATACAAAACACATTTGCCAAAACACATTTTCTCACAGTATAGTGTAAGATTAACAAAGTTAGACCTGTACACCGAGTACTTTTTTTCTGTCTACATTGTGAAATGAACACGAAATAACGCGAAATAAACGTGCCTGCCAAATGAATAAATGTAAATCACTCAATAGATATATTCATTTCCAAGCAAATGTTGCACAAACGTCTCCAGGTCTCCCTCTATCTCTATCTCTATCTCTCCCTTCCTCACACTCTTCCTCTTTCCCCCAATCCAACATGGCCGTAGCCTGGCCCCACCCACCTAGATCTTCCAGGCTAATATTGCCTTCCATTTCTTCCAGAAAGACTCGGGAAACATTAAGGGTTAACAATATTTAATTGAAGGTTAATGATAGAGAATAATAATGAATCCTTAAGGGATTACAGCAACGTAGGAAGAATAATAAGATGATCATATAAAGAATCTTTGGCATAGGCCCCATCCTCTGTCCAGCTCCCGAAGCGTGGGGACCCTCACAGATCCCGCAGGATGGATACGGCAGGGGCAGAGCCTACCCCCTGGGCAGTTGGATGAGGCAAAACTGGTGGTGGTTAGGGA
>NW_027468881.1:6448108-6455608 GCF_046254945.1 Alosa pseudoharengus | reverse complement strand
CGGTTTCGTACGTGTGGACTAGCCCTTAGTGGACTCTTACGCTGAGGAGGTCATGGAAAATCCCTTCCAGGGCACAAGAGAGCTTTCTTACCCCCAGTACTGGAAAAACACTCACTGTCCCTCTTTGTCGATGAGGGGTGGTTCATTTTATGTGTGTGTGTGGGTGTGTTAATGTGGATGTGTGTGTGGGTGTGTTAATGTGGATGTGTGTGGGGGTGTGTTAATGTGGATGTGTGTGGGGGTGGGGGTATTAACTTGGGCATTTGCATGAGATGTTCTGTTGTGTTGTAATTAAATGAAATGCCAGAGGCCGGTCGTATAGCATAATCAGCTTGTCTGTGTGGGCCGAGAAGGGATTGTTTGTGGATGACAGTAAAAACACAGAAACAGCTTTTCTTCCTCCTTTTTTTAGCACAGTCCACACCCCCTCACCAATCCCCCCCCCCCCCCCCCCCCACACACACACACACACACACCACCACCACCCCACCCCACCACACCCCAGGATCACGTTAGAATGACTCAGTTGGGACAGAGGACGGGAGGACAGAGTGGAGACGTGTCTAGCCTCTCGTCTGTCTCTCGTCACTCTCCCTTGCCGTCTCCAAAAACAATCTAAAAATGCCAGAGCCATTCTGGTCCTCGGCTAGTCAGCAGCTTCATGTCATTTCTGAAAAATGTCCAGAGAGAGAATAGAAATACTGAACAGTGGATGAGAGAGAATGATATGAAAGAGAGAGAGAGAATGATATTAAAAAGAGAGAGAGATAGAGAGAGAGAAAGAGAGAGAGAAAGTGAGAGAGAATGATATGAAAGAGGAAAAAAGAGAAGGGAGAGAGAGAAGGTGCAGTGTAGACAAAGGGATGGCTCTTTTGTGGTGATCTTGTCACTTCAACCACTTTCTCTATCTCTCTAACAGTGGTCATGTTACTCTCTCTCTCTCTCCAGATAAAAGCTCTCTGGATACTATAAAATCAGCTCCTCACCCCGAGCCTCTCTGTGGTTGCACCAAAGAGTGTGTTTTTAACACCAGCTCACACAGACACAGCACACTCGTTCACACGTGCACTCAAATACACTGCAAAGCTGCAATTGCTCTTGGCTTTGGGACCTTGTCGTGTTTGTGTTTGTGTTTGTCGTCTGTGAGTGTATTTATCGTCCGTCTGTTGGGCTCTCTCTTTCTCTGTGTGTCTTTGTGTGTTTGTGTGTATGTGTGTGTGTGTGTCTTTGTGTGTTTGTGTGTATGTGTGTGTGTGTCCATTTGTGTGTGTGTATATGTGTGTGTGTGGCGTCCATTGCCACTGATCCTTTCTCTCCCAGCGTGGTGGCATTTGAGGTTTTGTGCTGGTTTGAGCCGGCACAAACACACACACACACACACACACCACACACACACCACAGACACACACACACACACACACACACCGCACACACACACCGCACAAGCACACACACACGCGCACACAAACACACACATACACACACACACACACACACACACACACACACACACACACACACACACACACACACACACACAATGTGGCCTCATAAATGACAGAGGCGGGAAGGCCTGTAGTTAGTGTGTGCTGTGCGGCATAATTGTCCAGCCCAGGGGAGAGACCCAAAACAGGGACACAGAGTGGGAGAGCATGAGAGATGGAGAGAGAGACAGAGCGTGGGAGAGAGAGAGGGAGAGAAAGTAAGAGAGGGAGAGAGAGGAGACAAAATTGAAAAAGAAGAAAAAAAATGAAAAATGTGACCACAGTTTGCTGGAAATAATACACGGCTGGAATCTTTCTGGGAAGCCATGCCTTAGCGAGGCCAGGAGAGGAGGAGAGGATGAGGAGAGTAGAGGAGGAGGAGGAGTGGAGGAGGAGAAAAGGAAGGGGGGAGGATGAAGAGAGGAGAGGAAGAGGGAAGAGGAGTGGAGGAAGAGGAGAGGAGGGGGAGAAAAGGAAGGGGGGGAGGATGAAGGAAGGATAAAAGAGGAAAAGGAGTAGGGGAGAGGAGTGGAGGAAGAGGAGGGGAGGGGAGA
The DNA here is from genome assembly GCF_046254945.1 of Alosa pseudoharengus. Taxonomy (NCBI): domain Eukaryota; kingdom Metazoa; phylum Chordata; class Actinopteri; order Clupeiformes; family Clupeidae; genus Alosa; species Alosa pseudoharengus. The sequence goes on along the minus strand of NW_027468881.1, from coordinate 6,453,570 downwards.
AAAGAAAAGGAAGGGGGGGAGGAGAGGAGAGAAGTGTAGGAGGAAAGGGGGAAGAAGAGAGGGAAGGATGTGAATGATGAGAGCAGAAAGGCATGAAAAGAAGAACGGAAATGAGAGGAGAGCTGTTGTGACGAGACGTGACGAGACGTGACGTGACGTGACGTGGTGTGGTGTGATATGATCTGGTGTGGTGTGATATTTGCTCCCCTCTGTTTTGGGGAGATCCGGATGTAGGAGACGGTACAGTGCAGGGAGTGCTGGAGAGAGGAGAGACGAGAGGAGAAGAGAGGAGGAGTGGAGACATGAGTAGAAGAGAGGAGGAGTGGAGACATGAGGAGAAGGGAGGAGGAGAATAGTGTGGACGAGAGGAGAGCTGGAGTGAGGTGAAGTGATGGGAGTGTGTTTGGGAGCTGGAGGTGGGGGCATAGGCTGAGCAGCCACCGGGGGGAGGCGAGGAGGGAGGAGCGTCTGTTATGCATCTCTCCATGTCTTTTATAGACAGGGCCTCCACCTGCCACTCTCTCCAGTTTCACTTCAACTTTTACACAAGCTGCCCTTTATGACTGGAAGTGTGTGTGTGTGTGTGTGTGTGTGTGTGTGTGTGTGTGTGTCGTCCAGTATGTGCCAGCTCCCACCTTCCCCTCAGTTGACAGACAGAGAGAGAGAGGGAGAGAGGGAAAGAGAGAGGGAGATGGTGAGCAGTGGGGGTTGAGCGGTTGAGGGGCTTGATGTTTACTCCTGTAAATAAACCCAGACCTCACTCCACTGACATCCGCCTCTTCTGCAGACGCTGACCCTGGCCCCGCATCCAGTTCCACTGTTTACATGAATATTAATCCAAACACACACACGTGTGTGTGTGTGTGTGTCTGTGTGTTTGTGAGTATTCCTGCTCCTACATAACCATCATAATATATGAGTCTGTGCACGTGTGTGTGTGTGTGTGCGCACACGTATATGTATATGTGCAAGTGCGTACAAGAGAACATGCTGTAACATTTTCAGAAGTGGGACATCACCACAGCAACAGGCTGCACGACACGTTCTAAACGCCACGCGTCCTACAAGATTAGCACATTGTTAGCGCCAATGCTAACGCTACATTTCTTCTCGGTGCGTGAATAGAGGACCGAGCCGGCCTGCTATGAGCCATGCCCACCGACACGTGCACGCTTCAGGACGAACACATAACGGCCTCACCTGAATGCCATGGCTGAATGCTGAATGCCATGGCTAATGCGTGCTGGGATCTATGGGGGATATAGGTCTATTTATAGACACCAGCGCAGCTCTTGTGTGTGTGTGATGAGAGACCATATGGGAGCCAATGTGTTTTGTGCTTAAGTCACAAGTGTTGGTGGGCATTTTCCAGTGTTGTCCAGTGTCCTGGCTCCCCAAATTGCCTGATCTTGTGAACAGATCAGCAGACCGGCAAATTTTCACCTCGTTTTCAGACACACGATGCGGCAAAAAGACGTCTCCTCTTCCCGCAAATTTTGCGTGATCTCTGTGTGAAAAGGCCTAGTGAAAGAGAGAGCATTTGGGATGAAAGGTTATCTGTCTGTGTGTGGTGTGGGCATGAATATTTGTGAATATGTTCTGTTGTGTGTGTGTGTGTGTGTGTGTGTGTGTGTGTGTGTGTGTGCGCATGCGCGCGCATGTGTGTGTGTGTGTTGAAAAGTGTGAGCTGCGAGGCTTTTACTGTTGGACTGAAGCTGGTTTGGCTGAGTCTGTGGTGCCGGGTAGAATGAGCCTTCTGTGGGCAGCTGAGGAGCACTCAGCCAGACAGACGGGCTTCACACACACACACACACACACACACACACACACACACACACACACACACACACACACACAGACATACACACACGCACACACACACACACACACACACACACACACACACACACAGAGAGAGAGAGAGAGAGAGAGAGAGAGAAAGAGAAAGAGAGACTTCCAGGCCTCAACTCTACTGCCAGACACTCACACCAGTCTCTCGTTCCCTTACACACGCACACTCTTTATTAGTCTGCCCTGTCTCTCTCTCTATTTCGTCCTTTGTCCCTCTTCATCTGGTTTTCTATCTATCTGTCTCTCACCTACAAACACAAACTTGTTCTGTCTGTCCCTCTCTCTCCCTCTGTCCGGCCGGGGTCTATCGCTCCAACAGCACCGTCCTTTCTTTCCCAGACTCACTAGGACTCGGAGTGAGAGGATTATCCACTGCCATTTTAGTTCAAGAATGATGACGATGATGATGATGATGATGATGATTCTTTATTGTAGAACATGTCCAAAGTTTTTCTTGCATCACACAGGAACTTCATTTACAGTATCCCAGAAATTAAAAACAAAATTATGACGAAATACAAAACCCAAATCACCCCCAAAAAGCAAACATTACAGTCACAAAGAACAACAATGACAGTAAATCCCTTCAACGTACTTTTGATCTCGATTAAGATCCATATTGAGTTCAGGATTAACCTGTGCACAAAGAAGGGCTTCAACCTAATCCGATTACGTAAAGTGTGGAACCCTGTATCTCCGGTTTGATGGTAGCTATTCACATTCACTATTTGGCCTGAGGTGTTTAGAACTTTAGTTTTTTTTTTTTCACAATTGGTTTTTATGTTTCTGTCAATATGCCGAGTTCACTTTTTCAAAACACTTTACACGTTATCAATAGAGTGTGTGAGCTACTCATTATTATTATTATTATTATTATTATTATTATTATTATTATTATTATTATTATACTTGAGCTAAGATGCTTAAGTTGCATTGACTTTATAGATAATGCAGTCAGTCACTGTTTTTTTTAAGCCTTTCACACACAGGTACTGTAGTGAGATACAATGAACAATCTTTCAAAAATGGTCCTTTGTATTTTGAGTGACAGTGCAATTTGCTATAGTTATGGCAGCATGAGCCAATTTTGTGTGTGTGTGTGTGTGTGTGGTATGTGAGGTGTTTGTGTGGAGTGAGCGTAGGTTATGTGTATGAGTGTATGCGTGTCTCTCTCTGTGTGAGTGCAGATGACAGTGTGTGTGTGTGCGCGTGTGTGTGTACGTGTGTGTGTGCATGTGTATGTGTGAGTGTGTGTGTGTGTGTGTGTGTGTGTGTGTGTGTGTGTGTGTGTGTGTGTGTGTGTGTGTGTCAGATGTGAATAATAGTGTAATATGTGTTTCCCCACTGGGCCGTTGCTGTGTATAGCCCAATGCTTCAGCTGTAGCAGTCAGACTGGATTATATGTGTGGATTGTTTAAGGGAGACTTTTTTCTCTTTTCTGTGTGTGCAGTGGCAGTAAATTAGCACAATTACCCCTCTCCCACATTACACACGACACACACACTGCTTATTGCTTTCCTTTAGAATGGAGAAAAATATGGAATTGGAACTGAGATAATAGGATAATATCTATTTCAAAAGCCATAAAAGAGAATGTGAATGTGAACTATACAAGTGAGGTCATGTATACTGTTCTTCAACTGGATTCTGTAATTTTACAGCTTTCTTCTCTGTCTGCCGCTAGCCTGTCTGTCTGCCGCTAGCCTCTATGTCTCTGTCTGCCGCTAGCCTCTCTGTCTGCCGCTAGCCTCTCTGTCTGCCGCTAGCCTGTCTGTCTGCCGCTAGCCTCTCTGTCTCTGTCTGCCGCTAGCCTCTCTGTCTGCCGCTAGCCTCTATGTCTCTGTCTGCCGCTAGCCTGTCTGTCTGCCGCTAGCCTCTCTGTCTCTGTCTGCCGCTAGCCTCTCTGTCTGCCGATAGCCTGTCTGTCTGCCGCTAGCCTCTCTGTCTGCCGCTAGCCTTATGCGGTCTCACCCCCCCCTCCCCCTTCCCTTTGTCTGTGTTGTGGTGTCACAGCCTCCTAATCCCTCTCTATCTCTATGTCTTTTCTCATTTTCTCTCTCGAATGTTCTCGTCTCTCTCTTTTTCTCTCATGAATGCTCACTCTTTCTCCCCTCTGTTTGTCTGTCCCTTCTCTCTCTCTCTCTCTCTCTCTCTCTCTCTCTCTCTCTCTCTGTCTCTCTCTCTCCCTCCGCCTCTCTGTTTGGCAGTTCCTGCTTGCTGAGGCCGAGGCCTTGTTTGTTTGATTAGCTCAGCTGTTCCATCTCCAGCATGTTTGCGGCGGTGGTGGTGGCGGCGGACCCTCACGCGTGTGTTTACATTCTCGCTCCGCCGCGCACAGAGACACTTCTGAGACGCTCGCACACGCCCACCAGCCAAATGCACACACACACACACACACACACACACACACACACACACACACACACACACACACACACACACACACACACACACACACACACACACACACACACACGTATGAACAGGAAGGAAAAAAGAACACTCTTCTCAGCCCAGATAAATACCTCCCTTGAACAGACTCTGTCACTGTGTCGGAAACAGCTGAAAGTCCAAAGAACGTGTAATGCGACCGGACCGGAAGATATTGTGACTGGACAAGACATGTCTCCACAACGTTGTCAGGACCTTTGCAGTAAGTAGACAGTTAAGCAGATTCAGGAGCAGACTATAGTTCATAATATGCATCCTGAGCAATGTCATGTTCTTGAACTTCTGTAACTTGACAAACTCAGCACAAACACACGTATGCCTAATCACACACAGACAGACAGACACACACACACACACACACACAGACTATTCCAACCATCATGTATTTACAATCACACAGTTCTGTATACACACACAGCACATGCAAATGCAAACTCGCACACTTGATGAAACACCTACTGACACATATGCTCCAACAGCAATGCCTTCATACATTTAGAGAGAGAGAGAGAGAGAGATCTCATTTCCTCTTGTGGTTGGCTGAAAGTTGATCCAAGCGCCTCCGAACTCTGTTTGCTTGAGCTCACCACAAATATGGTTACCATCTTTCTTTCTTTCTTTCTTTCTTTCTTTCTTTCTTTCTTTCTTATTTTCCATCTCTCTTTCTTTCTTTCTGTTGTTCAGTCTCTCTCTCTCTGTGTCTGTCTGTCTTCCTACTTCTCTCCCCCTCTGTGAGGCAGGCCTTTTCCCTCAATGGTGCAGATAATGATCGTGAGTTGAGTTAGTGTGCCTCTCCGCCTGCAGATATTTCTCTTGTATGAAATGAAATGGAAGGGAGCTGGAGGAGGAGTGGGAGGAGGTGTTGTCTTTGATACATACATGCCACGGATGGCAGGGGAGAGAAAAACCTCCGGGGATAGGGAGAGAGGGAAAGAGACAGATGAGAGAGAGAGAGAGAGAGAGAGTGAGGAGGGAGAGAGAGAGGGAGGGAGAGTAAAAGGACAAGAATGAAGTAAACAAGGCAAAGCAGGATGAGAGAAAAGGGAGGGAAAGAGAGAAGATGAGAGAGAGAAAGCGGAAGAGAAGAAAAAGGGAAAAGTTTTTTTGGTCAGTTTTCTGTCCGGTTCATGGCCGCGTCAGGACTTGCAATCGTCCGTATG
>NW_027468881.1:6438108-6443108 GCF_046254945.1 Alosa pseudoharengus | reverse complement strand
AACACGGTGAGAGTGTCGGTATGGAAGGCTAACTTTAGGCTCTTCAAAGACAGCGCTCGCATGTGAATGAACACCTCTGCTTCTGGGGGAGGGGCCTGTTCAGCCACACCCCATTTTTATGTGTGTGACACAACCAAACAGCACAGCTGATTGGTGTACACACACACACCCACACACATGCATGTTTAAAAAACATATACAGGAACACACGCAACATACATACAGTACGTACACCCATGCATATATGTACAAGAGCGTGCATGAGCAAGCAACACACATGTACATTTATAAATGCAAACACATTCATACCCCTTGCATCACACACAGATACACACACACACACACAAGTACATAAACAAGATATATACACAAACAAAATGCAGACATATGCACACCAATGCATAGACTGTAAGTTTTGAACTGAAGCAAGTACACACTCAGTCACATATACAATATCCCCCCCCCCCACACACACACACACTAAGCATGTCAGCAGGTCAACAGTTCAGTAGGTGGGGCTTCCTAGCAAGACGGAGGAGAGGGGGAAGAGGAAACAGAAGAGAAAGAAAAGAAGAAGAAGAAGAAGAAGAAATAACAGCAGAAGGAAAACTCAACCTTTTCTCTTCTGTTTTCTTCTGTCTGAACTATTAATGGCACATCATCTTTTGTTGATTTCAGTTGAGGTGGAGAATGTGAGGTTGGGGAGTGTGTGTGTGTGTGTGTGTGTGTGTGTGTGTGTGCTTGTCCAACCACTGCGTAGTCACCGGTTACTCACTCTGTGTTTCAAATAAGTTGTTTGCTTTTGGTGTGTATGTCTGTGTGTGTACTTTATGTGTGTGTTTGTGTGTGTGTGTGTACTTTATGTGTGTGTTTGTGTGTGAAGGGTGTAGATGTTTGTGTGTGAGGGCGTGTGTGTGTGTACTCTGATCACGCGCTGGTGCCGTGGTAGACTCCTGTGTGTGTTGGTTTGCGCTGGTGCAGTTGCAGGAGGGAGTGTGTGTGCGCTGGTAAATATAGCAATCTGGCAGGCCTACATCCCCCAGCCCTGGTGACAGTGGGGAAGAGGAAGGTCAGGTGTCAACCAGAGGGAAATACTGATCGCAGTCACACACACACACACACACACACACACACACACACACACACACACACACACACACACACACACACACACACACACATACTCTTGGACACACTCTCTCTCACACACATACACACACACACACACACACACACACGTACGCACTCACACACACACACACACACACACACACACACAGACACACACAAACACACACACACATTCTTACATACTCTTGGACACACACACTCTCACACATACATACACACACGCGCCCGTACGCACTCACACACACACACACACACGCACACACACACACACGCACACCCACCATGCCTGCATCTGAGGCCTGGCCCGTGTGTGTTGGTGGCTGGCTGAGCGTGGGCGCCTCTGTCCCTGCCGCCCGGCTGCTCTGCTGCCCTTGCCAGGCTGCTTGCCAGTCATGTGGGTGTGATGTGGGGGCGGTGGCTGAACTGGTTTCAGCTCTGCGCTAGGTAGGTAGGTAGGGTGGCAGGGGAGTAGCCACGAGTTGTCACACGGGAAAGTTCTCACAGTAAGTTGTTTTATTAGGAATAGATGATCAAAGGGAGCATGAGAGAGGGGGTAAAAAGAAAGGATGGACAGAAGCAGAGAGAAAAAAAGGAAGGATGGTAGGGAGGACAGATGGTTAGAATGAGGGGTGGAGGTAGCGTAGTGGTTAAAGAGCTGTGCTAGCATGCAGTAGCCTGAAAAGTTGCGGGTTCAATACCCGGCTTCCACCGCCTTTAAGCGAGGCACTTAACCCCGAGTTGCTCCAGTGACAGTAGTCCTAGTAATATAATTGACATAAGTGGCTTTGGATAAAAAGCTAAATGCTAAATGAATAAATGAATAAATGTACCAGGATGTAGAAGACAAGGACAGAGAATGGCAGCACATCACCTGATGTTCCATTTACAGTAATGTTGCATAATGAGGCCAGGGAGCTTCATTAAAAGTCAATCAAAAGCCCTGCCAAAGATTTTACTGTTACATCAATTATCTGGGGCCGACTCTATAGTGTGAGAAGGTGTCCGAGGAGGAGGCTGAGGGTCAGGCAGCTGTGTTGGCACTTGGCAGTTAGCCATGTGACGATGCCTGTGGCTGGTGAATGATCTCCTATGTATGAGCTAGGTGTGAGGTTGAGGTCTGGAGATTAGCACTGGTTTTGCGTCTGTGACCGAGACGGAAGATGTGATCTCTGAGGTGTGTAGTAAGGTGAGAGGGAATGAGAGACTAGTCTTACTGGAAGTTCTGTTGAGATTATTGTGTTATTTTGGATGGATTTTTTTTACTGTAGCCCTACTGTAAAATATGTGGAGATTATTGTGGATTACTTTTACTGTTGAGAGTCTTACTGTTAGTACTGTTGAGATTGTTGTGTTGGGTTATTGTGGTGGGACTAGTTTTACTGTAAGTCCAGTTGAGGTTGTGGTGTTGGGTTATTGTGTTGGGTTATTGTGGTGGGACTAGTCTCACTGTAAGTCCTGTTGAGATCATGGTGTTGGGTTATTGTGGTGGGACTAGTCTCACTGTAAGTCCTGTTGAGATCATGGTGTTGAGTTATTGTGGAGGGACTAGTCTCACTGTAAGTCCTGTTGAGATCGTGGTGTTGGGTTATTGTGGTGGGACTAGTCTCACTGTAAGTCCTGTTGAGATCGTGGTGTTGGGTTATTGTGGTGGGACTAGTCTCACTGTAAGTCCTGTTGAGATCGTGGTGTTGGGTTATTGTGGAGGCTGTGTGGCTAAGGCCTCCATTCCAGGCCAGTTGTTGATGTCTGTGCTTGTCTCACTCTGGTGATCACTCACACTTCTCATTTCTCAATGTTTGATTTCTCTCTCTATTTCTCTCTATCCGTCTCTCTTGTCTCCACCTTTCTTTTCTTTCATTTCGTTCTCTGTTCATCCCTCTCTGTCTGTCCACTCTCCCCCTCTCACTCTTTCTCCTTATTGCTCCCCCACTCCACACCTCTGTCCCTATATTTTACTCCCTCTCACCATTCCTCCTATCTTTCTATCCCTCCCTCTCACCATTCCTCCTATCTTTCTATCCCTCCCGCTCTCCCTTCTTTTTCTTTTTTCCCTCTCCCCATCCCTTCTCTCTCTCCTTCTCCCCCCCTCTCCCCCTTTCTCTCCCTCTCTCACCCATGTCTCTCTCTGTCCCTCTTCCTCCACTCTCTCCCTCTCTTTCCCCCCCTCTCTCTCCCTTTCTCTCCCTCCCTCCCTCCCTCCCTCTCTCTGCCCCTGGAGCCTGTTGCTCCACTCTGAGCAGCTGGAGCGGCTCCAGCCAATAGGAGAGCAGGCCTCTAATCGACCCATTCCTCTGGAGTGCTCTCTGGCCACGGCCGCTGTGTTTACTTAAGCCCGCTATCGGCTGACACGCACTGCCAACGGGGCGGAGCACGCTCACTCTGTGTGTGTGTGTGTGTGTGTGTGTGTGTGTGTGTGTGTGTGTGTGTGTGTGCTTGTTTGAAAGAGTGAAAGGTAGGGAGTGTTTTTAATACCTGCTCTGGCCTGTCTCTCTCTCTTTCCCTCCCACACACACAAAAACACACACACACACACAAACACACACACACACACACACACACACACACACACACACACACACACACACACACACACACACACACACACACACACACACACACACACTTCCCACGCAGTTCTGCATCCCCTCTCTACCTCCCTTTAGAAGGTCGGGCCTCCATGTGAAAGGGTGTGTGCATATATTTGTGTGTGTGTGTGTGTTTGTGTGTTTGTGTGCGTGCGTGCGTGTGTGTTTGTGCATCCGAGTGTGTGTTTGTGTGTGTGTGTGTGTGTGTGTGTGTGTGTGTGTGTGTGTGTGTGTGTGCAGTGTGATGCAGCACTGTTGGAGCTGTGTGGTAGAAACCTGTAGGCCATAGATGGACTCGTGCGATAAAGAGCTGAACGACTTACTGAATGAAGTGTGTCCCCCTGGGCAAGGGCTGATGCACAGACTGTGTATAGAGCGGGGTGTGATTACTACTTCATTTCAAACACACACACACACACACACACCCTGCTGCGACAGAGGAATGAACCAAACTCTAATTTGAGGGCTACTGCTGTTTGGCATAGTATTTTGTAATGTAGTATGTGGGTGTGTTTGTATGTGTGGGTGTGTGATATATCACTCAGTCTCTCTCTTTTTCTTTCTCCGACTCTCTCACCAAGTGCGTGTGTGACTGTATGTGTGTGTGTGTGTGTGTCCAGCTGTCCTTCAGATCCCTGTGGGGCAAGGGTGTTCCTGCCACAAGGCCACTCCTCTCCTCTTCTCTCCATTCCTCTCTACTCCTTTCCTCTCCACTCCTCTCCTCTACTCTTCTCTCCACTCCTCTCTACTCCTTTTCTCTCCACTCCTCTCCTCTACTCCTCTCCTCTCCTGTCTTCTCCTCTCCTCTCCTCTCTACTCCTCTCCTGTCTTTTCCTCTCCTCTCCTGTCTTCTCTCCTCTCCTCTCTACTCCTCTCTTCTCCTGTCCTCTCCTGTCTTCTCCTAGCCTGGTGGGCCATCCTATATCACTGAAATGTATAGTCTGGAATCAACCCATTCACCTCGCTTAATCCAAGGGGCGGACAGAGAATTGTCTTTCAAACTGCCTAGGCATGCAATAGGCCAGCGCTACGACGTTGTGTTTCTCAACTTTCAAAGAAAAGTGCAAGTCCAACTCCTCCAAAGTTGACGCCAACGCCGATTCAAACAACCGCTCCTTGTTCGCCATAGCCACCTTCCTTGTTGTTCACCGTCGCAGATCTGTCGTCATCCTGTTAAGCCCGCCTTAAGACTCTCTAACAAAATAGAGCGCTGTGATTGGATGACGTCCACGGTGTCAGCCAATAGAAATCCCTATGGTTTGCTACTAGACGTACAGGCTGAGC
>NW_027468881.1:6403484-6425984 GCF_046254945.1 Alosa pseudoharengus | reverse complement strand
GCAAAGCTTTGGAAACCAGAGAATCAGCAGGCAGCTTGGAGGAGTGTGTGGGGGGGGCTTTGCACCATGGTGACACATTTAAAGCTTTCCCCATCATAATGAGATCTTATCTGCCATTGTGATTGAGTGGGGTTCAAATGTGTGTGTACATTTGTGTAAGTGTGTGTGTGTGTACACCTGTGGTTGGATATGTGCACATGTGTGTGTGTGTGTATGTGGTGTGTGTGTGTATGTCTGTGTGTGGCGTGTGTGAAATGTGTGGCTGCAGCAGGGTATGACAAAGGTGCCGGCAGCTGCTGACAGCATATTGCACACACTGGAGGACAGAGGCAAAAAGAGATACAGAGAGAGAGAGAGAAAAGAGAGAGAGAGAGAGAGAGAGAGAGAAAAGAGAGAGAGATGGGAGCTGTGTTAATGGATTGACCCTGTGCTGTTACCTTGTGTCGACACCGGAGTGGAGTGGAGTGGACCCCCAGCAATCTCAGTTTCGCTCAGAGTCGCCTAATCTTTTCTCATTTTCACTCACTCATTCACTCACACACTCACACACTCATTCACTCACACACTCACTCACTCACACACTCACTCACTCCCTTCTGTTGTTGTGTCCCTCATGGGTCTGTCGGCTATGGTGACACACTCTATCACTGTATCCCCTCACCTCTGTGTGTGTGTGTGTGTGTGTGTGTGTGTCTGTGTTTTGCAGAATTCCATGAAGGTGATGTTCAAGTGTTTGTGGAAGAACTGTGAAAAGGTCCTCAGCACGTCCTCAGGGATCCAAAGGCACATTCGCACTGTCCACCTGGGGTAGGTCATCCGTCTGGCCTGTCCAATCAGGACACACTGTTTGGTCAACTGATTGTCTGTCCATTTCAGTAATTTTATAGGAATATTTGAGATCATTTGTACAGAACACTATTCCCGTCTCCTCTTGTCCCATTCCATCTGTCTGTGTTTGTCTGATTACCGGTCACTTCTGTCCATGTCTACGCTGTGTTCTCTACGGCCCTGTCTTGTCCTTTTTTTCCCATCTTGCCACTATTTTCCCTTCAGTCCTGCTGTATTAACCGGCATGCTGATGGTCACTGGTCTCTGTGTCATGCTGCGTCCACCTGTTCCGCTCTGTCCACCAGAGGGCCGTGTTCTGTAATGACCTAATCTGTCCTAGTCTGTGCTTTGAGGAGATGCTCATCAGCTGCTCTTTTCTGTCCAATCAAATTGCTATTTTTTCATTCGGTCTAGTTCTGTTATTGTGTTGCTGGTAGTTGTTGTGTTTGGTTGTGTGATCGTGGATGATGTTACGTTCTGTTACCCGCCAGTTTTTGCAGGCTGTTTTCTCATCGGATCTCTTGCCTCATTTGTTCTGATCTGACCCGGTCCTGTCAAGTCTGCTGGCCCGGTTCTGTTGTCTTGGCCACAGATGAGTGCTCTGTCCAGACTCCAGACTGAGGCTTGGCTCTGGCTTCTGGAGTATTCTGTGTTCTCATTGATGAGGGTGTGGCTCGTTAGTGAAGTCTTGCAGAGCTGATCAAGCCAGCGCAAATGGGAGCAGGCAAGCTGGGGAGGCAAGCCCCTTTAGGGAGCTAAGGGGGACCAACTTCAAACACGCCGTTAATATATATATAAATATAAATACATAGCAATAATTAGTGATAATTAAAAACACCCCTTGAAACTCTAACTCCCTCCAATTTGAGACACAACATGATTAGGTATGATATGATGTGGGGGAGAGCAGAGCCAATTATAGCCTGAGAACCCAGATTCTGCACACCTCAGCAATAAAATGCTGTTGCACTGGCACTTAAGTAGTCAAAAAACACAAGTTTCTGCTTGTTCTGTTATCTGATTGGCCCGACAACAAGCAAAGTTGGTAAGAACCTTATGAAGACCTGAGAAGACTGACATATTACATCGATTAGATTTATCCTTATCCTGCACCTGGGATGTGCACATTGATTGGCATTGGTTGAAGTGCGAAGCCTACAGATGTGACGTAATGCTGTCGTCCTTCCCTGAGCCGTTTGTGAGGCGCGTGGAGCCGTTCCAGCGGGCAGGACAGGGCAGTCCTCTATAAGCGGGCAGGACTAGGCAGCTCTCTCTAAGCGGGCAGGACTAGGCAGCTCTCTCTAAACGGGCAGGACAGGGCAGCTCTCTCTAAGCGGGCAGGATTGGGCAGCACTCTCTAAGTTCCCCTCTCCCTCCCTGAGAGCCATGGGGCGGTGAAGGGGCAGAGACGAGCGCATAAAAAAACGCTAGATCACATTTTATGTGGCTGGTCACCTGCAGTCTATTTACACACACACAGATTATGTTACTGTTGAAACTCTGTTCACTACAAGTCATGGTTAAGGGTAGGGTAGGGTTAGGGGCTAGGCTTAGGGGCTGGGGTTGGTTAAAATGACGTTGAATTAACAGTTGGAAAGACAGGCCGTGAATGTCAACAAACCACCAGTAACGTCTCCATGGGCAGACTGTCCAAATAAAGTGCTACCAAACATTTGGATGACCGACGCAGGCGCAGGCACAGAGACAGACGCTCCTGTTGGTGCACCACTCTGACACACACATAGACTGGAGAGAGCCAGGGCCCAGTTGGGTACCTCACAGCGCCCTCTTGTGGTCAGATGTGAGATGGACTGGAAATGTGGCCTCCAATCCACAAAGACAACACTGTGTCCAGGGACGGTCTGTCTAGTTTACACTAATAGACTGGAATTAAAAGGTTCACTGAAGGCATTTAGGGCACTGTGATTCCTCATCTGTTCTGATGCTCTGGATTGCTTGCTGACCATTATAAAAGCATTCTTTTACTCTTTTTGCCCCCAATGTGAGTAATATCGAACACACGCTAACAATAAGTGTGCACTGCAATAACTGGGAATTGTTTGCAATTGGCAATAATTACACAATTAAAATCATTCTTCTTCCTCTCTCTTTCTCTCTCTCTCTCTCTCTCTCTCTCTCTCTCTCCACACCCCCCCACCTCCCCCGGTCAGGCGGAACAGTGACTCAGACTACAGCGACGGCGAGGAAGACTTCTACTACACGGAGATCGAGGTTAACATGGACACACTGTCGGAGGGGCTGTCCAGCCTGACGCCCACCTCCCCCACCACGGCCGGCCCACCCCCCATCTTCCCCCCACCAGTGACCTCTGACCTGCTGCTTCTGCCACGCTGCGACTCCGCCCACCACCACCAGGCCTTCCACACACCCCTCAGCCAATCGGCTCCCTCCGCACTCTGCCACATCCGCACTGACCACGCCTACCAGGTACAACAATGACCTTCCAGGGCAGTCTAGGGGATTGTGTCTTACAATATAAACTCAAAGTGGTGCCATGTGACCATGGCTGACCGCATCAGATGTGTGGTGCCACCTCTGTGTGTGTGTGTGTGTGTGTGTGGTTTGTGTTGCTCCGTGTCTTTGTCCCACTCCTGATGAGTCACCGTGAAGCTGGAGTTTTCTCTGACAGCTGACCGTGTAGGTGGTCTTATTCTATAGCTGTCTTCATGTCATAGGCCAACAATGTGTGCCCACATGCACAGGGAGACTAGCATGTTGATTAGCCCACCCCCCTTCTGAGTCATCAGATATATAAGTGTGTGAGTGTGTGTGCGGGGGTCATTTTATATGCGCCTGGAATCAGTTTCTATGGAAACCCCTGTGCAATCTGTGTTGATCTGCAAGTCCAGCCGCTGCACTGGATTTGTGTGGGTGAATGCATGTGAATGTGTGTGTGTGTGTGTATGTATCTGTGTGTGTGTGTGTGTGTGTGTGGGGGGGGGGGGGGGGTTTATGTGTATGCGGTGGGTGAGAGTGATTATGTGTGTGGGGGGAATGAGAGTGGTTATATACATAGGTGTGTGTGTGTGTGTGTGTGTGTATCTGTGTGTGGAGAGGGAGAGGGCAGTGTGTGTTTGTGGAGGCTGCTTCTCTCTCATTGTGTAACTTTGGGCAGTTGGAGAAGATAGAGCAACATTCTTTTAGGCAGAGACAGTGCAGTAATTCCAAGCCAGAATTCCAAGCCAGAATTCCGAGGCAAAATTCCAGGACAGAATTCTGAAACCAGGCTCTTTCCTCTGCTGCCAGTCCAGCACTCCTCTGCCTGAGTGACTCACCTACGCGCACCTGTGTTTTTCCAGGCCACTGCCCCTGTCAACATTCCCATTTCTTCCGGGACGATTGAGAGCGAGAATGGGATCAGTGTGTCCTGGCAGTCTCCCCCTGTCATTTTTAAAGGCTTACCGGTGAGCAGCCTGGCCAATCACCATCACCTTCACCATCACTAGAACTCCTCTTAACAGCCTCACCCCTCTACTCCATACTGCATACTCATCTATTCCATACTGTATATGCATCTACTCAATACTAAATACTCTGCATACTCATCTATTCCATACTGTATATGCATCTACTCAATACTAAATACTCTGCATACTGCTCTACTCTACATACTATTTTATGCCTCCCATACTCACCTTGTCCTTACTGCATATTGCTCCTCTCCATACTGCACTATGTTCTTCTCAACACCCCCCCCCCCCCTTAGATTTTCCATATCATAAACTTTTCCTCTGCTTATCACATATAACTCACTCTTTCTCTCTCTCTCTCCCTCTCTCTCTCTCTCTCTCTCTCTCTCACTCTCTCTATCACTCTCTCTCTCTTTCCTATAATCATGCCATGAGGCTTCACTATAATTTTCTAAATAACAGTGTTTTATTAGTCTAATATGCATCAGAGGCAGACATATTAATATACCAGCTTGCACTAACTGTTTACATGAATTGTCTTTTACTACTAAAACTGAAAAGTTCTGCAGTACTAAAGTTCATCTGTAGGCAGTGCTCTGGAACAGTGCCATGGAACAGAGCCGTTGCTGTGGGTTCTAGAGTCCCCTGCTTTGTGCTTGTGCTTCTCACATTGTTGCTTTTTGCTTTTGCATGACTTCCTGTTTCCTCCTCTCTACTTCTGCTCGCTAGCTTTTGGGTGAACCTGTCAGCTGCAGAACGCTGTGTGTGCGTGTTTGTGAGTATGTGTGTGTGTGTGTGTGTGTGTATGTGTGTGTGTGTGTGTTCTTGTGCGTGCGTGTGTGTTTCTCCTCCTCTGCTGTTCAGTGGTACAGAAGCCCCAGATTCACCGGCACTCTGTAAGCGCGCTCAGCATAGTGTTACTGAACAGTCAAGCGAGCGTGCAGTTGTGAGAGTCTCTTCTGCTCTCAGAGTCTGAGGTGTAGCTGCCAAAAATGTGTCAGGAAGTATGAACAGAGTTTGAACTACTCTCTACCCCGTTAGCGGTTTGGCCGCCATGCATGGCCGAGTCACCTTTACCCTTTGACCTCTGACCTGGTCTTTCTCTCTCTCTCCTCCCCCTCTCCCCTGCAGGGCCCGATGAGTCACATCCGCACTGTCAGCATCGGAGAGAAGAGGCAGCTGACCGCCGCTCACACCACCCTCAACAACAAGGCCCACCCCACCACCCCCACCCCCACCCCCAAACCGGCCTCTGGCACCAGGTACAGGAAGAGTGCGTGTGCGTGTGTGTGTGTGTGTGTTTGCATGTGCGACTGCTTGTGTGTGTGTGGAGAGAGAGAGTGTGAGAGAAAGAGAGAGCGAGGGAGAGAGAGAGCGAAAGAGAGAGCGAAAGAGAGAGAGAGAGAGATTCTAGTTTCCGTGTTTATGTTTTCAGCCAGTTGTCATCCCGTGGTCCAATCAGGTGTCCTCCTGCTCACTCATGGTTCTTGACAACCCACCCCAGGAAGCCCCGCGGCGAGGCCAAGAAGTGCCGCAAGGTGTACGGCATGGAGAAGAGAGACCTGTGGTGCACGGCCTGCCGCTGGAAGAAAGCCTGCCAGCGCTTCATCGACTGAGCCCTGGTAAGAGACGCCACCCCTACGTGAGAGCTGGAGCCTGAGCCTGAGCCTGACCGATGCTTCTGCAGTCCAGCCCGGTCCAGCCCAGTCCCAGTCCCTGGGTCCGGTTCTGGTTCCCTCTCCGCAGCCTTTCCCCATCAGCAGGGGCTGGACACACTGCTGAGGTGAGGGCCCCAACTCTGGGACTGACTACTTTTTTTTCCCTTCCTCCACACCACCAGAGGGAGCTCCAATGCTCCAAACACCCTCAACCAGCAGAACACTGAAAATCAAATTTTATCTACTTCATACATAGAAAAAAAAAATGCTCAAAATTTTTTTCTTTTTTTTAAAAGAGTTTTTTGACAAAACAAAGAACTGGCATATTTTGCATTATTGATAGTGTTGTTGGTGGACTTAAGCTGAATTTGTTTTTATTTCACCTTTCGAAAAGGAATTGAAAAGAAACAGCAAAGGAAGAAATATGTAACACACAAATTCTGATTCAGAAGTTTAAGATACTTGTTTATTGTTTTTTTTCTATGACTTTTATTTTGGTCTGTTTTCATTTGAAGACCGAGGTTGAAGATTTCCAGTTGTCTTTTTTTATAATTCTTGTGTAGCATTCTATAAACATGGCAGTCTTTACTGGTCAGAAAAAAAACAAGTAAGCTATGTTTTTGTTATCGGACTATTCATGCATTGATCTCCGCAACCTTCATTTGATCTTTGCAAAGATGACACAAGTCCCTGATTAGTGCTGAGTCTAGCACAGATCTGGTCCTGATCCAATACTGACCCGGTCCAAATCTGTCCGAGAATCGGCGTCTTCCAGAGGATTCCTCCTGATCAGCTGCACTAACTGTCACCATTTTTATCATGGACTCCCAGGAGAACCAAAGCCAAACCGGTGATCTTTGTCTAGTGCACAACCCCACCACTGACACACAGTGTCAGTAGGAGGCTTTCTTAGAATCCATTGCAGTTTGCCGGGAAGCAAATAAGACATGGTCATCATTATCAGATTGCTCAAACATAACCAGGAAATAAACATGCTCATTACAATCAGAAGCACCAAATAAAATCTTACACGTTTGAACAGATGCACACACACAAATATATAGAGTTTATATATATAAGGATATTTTTTTCTTGTTTGTCTATGTACCTCTTTACCAATATGCACCTTGTTTTTAGACAGATAGGCAGAGCTCCTTGAGTCGGACAGTTTTGAGTGTCCTCTTTAGCTGTAGCTACATTAGATTTTGCAGCAGGCCCAGGAGTTTCACATACAAAGAATAGTATCCTTTTTGAGATGATTATATAAAGACACTTTTAGCATAGACCAATGTCTGCTCACTTTGATTCCTCTTTTTCTCTGCTTTTTTGGATTTTTTGTCTCACATGAAACAGGTTTCTGGTATTTTTTAGATAATCGTGTAGTTTTGTATTAAGAAAAAAACAAAAAGAAATCTATCAATCTACAGTATTACTACAGTCAATTATGCTTCAGCATCTCATTGCAGATAGAGCTATGATTAGCAAAGATTCCCTCATAGGATGCATGCCAAAGCAGGCGTAGATTCCAGACAGATGCTCTCTGGCTATTTGGATGTTGTCTTCTTCAGAAAATGCTAATTCAGATTAGAAGAACTGCAGACTAGAGTTTGGAATGTCCATTTTTGGATAGCCAAACTACAAGCCTACCGAAGCACAGGGGCTCAAGACTAAAGAGAAGGCGAAGAATTAAAACAGAATTGTAGTTGTGCACACTGAAAGACTGGGAGCATAAAATAAAGTGGGCAGACACCTGTCTTTTGGAACCTCCAGTTGCCAAACGCATTTTCATGAGAATTATAGTGTTCATTAGTCACCCTATCCTGTGAAGGGATTATTTGCTTCCCGTGAAACGCTTCCTCTGTATTGAACCATTTACACTCACAGTTTTTTTTTTTGTTCATTTTAACAAAAGCATTAGAAGATAAACCAAGAGTCTATTTTGCTTGGAACGACAGATCACCGTTCCCTTAAATACTGTCTTGATTGTAGACACCTCTTTGAATGTAGTCTCTGCTGTATGTTGGCCTCTGCCAGTTCCTCTCTCTCCCTCTCTCTCTCTCTCTCTCCTCCCTCTCGGCCTCTCTTGTCCACTGCGCTTTCCCTTTGAGTGAGTGCAGATTTGAGTGCCCGCCCTGCATGGTGACTCACACAAGACTGTTCACAGGCTCACACACTCAATAGCAAGGGTCATCTCGCTCGCTCACTAGTGTGTACAGCGCTATTGGACTCCTCTTGCATGGACACACACCTCCTTTGAGCGGTCTCTAGGGCAACTATACAACCTACAGGAAGAGAACTAACTGGCCTAAATCCAGCCCAGACATCCAAGAGCCCTTTATACATACTCTACTGCCAGCAAATGGACAGGTTCAAATCAACACACCTGTCATTTACTATGGTATCATTAATTAAACAAGTTTGCATTCAAAGGCCTTTTATAACTACTGTATTAGTGATTGGCCAAGCCCATAAGCCCTAAACACCTTTATTAAAGATGCACTCCAGCCATTAATTAACCCTGGTAATGCCATTTTAGTTCCTAACACAGACATATTCATAAGTGCTTTTTCATGAAAAAAATCCCTTCATGGCCTTGAAACGGCTTGTATGCATCTCAGCTCTCTCTGCCTCGTCTCTGATGTGGAGAGCTAACTGTTCCGCCCCGGATGCATACAACTCTGCCTGGTTACCAAATCGGGTTGACAATGTCCTGAAATAGCTAACAATGCTGTGCTGTTGTAAGATAGTTAACTCTGACACATTAGCTTGCTTATCTTGGAAAGCTAAATGTGCAGATGTGTCCTCAGGAAAACTATTTTTCCAGGAATGATTCGGACAATTCCACCCCGCAGGTCAGGCCAGGAGTCATTATTCTGAAACATCCACTAGTGTACTGCCCATCTGAACCAGAAAGACTCAGCTATGGTGTTTACTACTGTAGGTATTTCACTCATGTCTAGTTAACAAACCCCTAATGGACACGGACAAAGGTTTACAAGTAGATCTTGGCTGGAGTGGGTCTTTCAAAAGTGCATTAAGTAGCTATTTGCTTATTCAAGAGTACACTTGAATAAGTGTCAACAGTTATCCTTCAGATATATAGCATTGTTGTCTAGGTCCAGCAGCATTTATTTTTTCACAGCAAAACCCAGTGTCTATACTGGTGAGCTGGTGGCCATTGGTGCGGTTCTCTTCCTTGTCTGGGTCGGTGCTGACCCTCAGTTTAGAGGGGAGCTTAGTGTCTGTACTGGACAGAGTAAGGTTCTCTTTAAGGTCGTAATAGAAAAAAATAAAACATTTACTTCAAGTGCCAATGAGAAGAACATCACGAGGGAAAAAGAAAAACAAAGCATTCATACATATAACACATGAAATCGAATTGCACTAACTTGTACTGCACAAAGACGTGTATTTTTTTTTTTTTTTTTTAATAATCAGAGCATTTTCTTTGTTTGTTTTTGAAGTTGAGAGTTGAGTTTATGGTCACAAGTTCACAACTGCCATGGGGTGCCAGAACAGAGGGCAAGGGACTGGGATGATTCCCTCAACCCCTGCTAACCTATAAGCTGTGTGTGTGTGGGCGGTACTTTACGGCATTGAGGAGTCGTGACTCCTTCGTGTGGCCTATTCAGCATAGATAAGCAGTCTGAGTGTAAAACCCCTTTAGTGGCCGTTTGGTTGGTATCCAGGCTGCCGGTATCCTGAGGTTGTGTCACTGTCCTGCTCAATTTTAAAGTTGTGGATGATATAGAAAAAGAGATTAGGATTTCTGAACACACACACACACACACACACACACAGACACACACACACACACACACACACACACACACACACACACACACACACAGACACACACACACACACACACACACACACACATACACACACACACACACACACACACTATCTATGTCTTACTGTAGATACTGTGCCTTTGGGAGATACTGCCCTGGTCACCTCTGCCTTAGCTTGCCATAATAGCAGTCATTCTTAGCTTAGCAATTTCCTCTAATAGTGCAGAGAGAAAATATTCTGGAAGGATCAGCCATTAATGAAACATTCTAGAGCCTGAGATCTTTAATTCAAATGATTTGTCCTAAAATGGCTTCCAATGGAGCCCAGTTGGCTCCTACTTTTGTGCCACCTGGTCCTATTGATGTTTTATGATAAAATGTACAACACTTTAATAGTGTATTGCTATCTTAAATATTTTATGTTGTGTTTTTATTTGGTATTTTTGGCTCTGAATTATTGTGTGAGGGGGGAGGTCAGAAGTTTTTAATATGCAGTGTCCTAATAGCTAATTATCTTTGTGGCAGATAGCAGCTGAGCTTGTTTCCATCCTATTTTTTCCCACAAACAAATTCATTGAGGTCACAGATTTCGAAAGTCTGGGCTATTCATGATAAGAATCTAAAAACTTGATAAGTGAGAGAAGATAGATGACAAACTAATAATATTTCTCTCTCAAAATGTATCATATGAGCGGTCTTGCACATTTTCAATGTATCTAAGGTAGGAACAGATGTTATTAGTGTGGGCTGGGAATACCGTACATAAACCAATGACAGACCAGAATTCTATCCTACATCCCTAAACTAAAGCCAGTCAGATTCTTACTGGCCCACCTCTGGCCAATCAAAGGAACTCGTTGCTGTGTCTAGCAACTGATTAATGTGTGTCCATAGCCTCAAACATTTTTGAGAAGCAGAGCTTATTATCCAGTCTTATGTTTTGAATTGCACTAAAAGAAACAGAACATGCATAAATATGACAAAAAGAATGGAAACAGGTCATATTTTAAAGTTCACTGGTTCTTGTCTGACAGAGAGAGACTCCTGCCAGAATGAGTTGTCAGGCAGTGACACAACTCTATGGATACTGTGCATCAATGTCAGGGCTTTCCTGGACACTATACAAAGGAAACCATTGAGAGCTGTTTCAGTTTCATTTTTGTCATAATTTTGTAATATGATATGGAAGCATTTTTGTTTTTGAGGAGATACAATTGTTAAATTTTTTAATGATTGAAAAGCTATAGTTGAAGAAACATGTAAATATATGTTGTATATTGTGGGTTACATGGCAAAGGGGAGATTAAAGGAAAAAAACAAACATTGAATGTAAAATCTACAAAAAGATATGCCTGTTCTATGTTTTGTTTCTTTTGTATAATTCTTGCCTCACCTATGGTGATCAAATTAGCCCGTTCTGACTTCCCTCTCTACTGTTAAACTATCAGCAGTTTTAACCAACAGCAGTGTTCTTGCATTTCTCTCAGTGAAGTAACACACTTCCAGTGTACTCCAGAATTAATTCAAGACTTGCTTTTTCTTTCGCTCTGTCTTTCTCTCCTCCTTTTCTCCTTTGCTCCAAATATTGATTTAAGTTAGAATGAATGTTTGGTTGTGTGTGTTTCTGTGTGTCTGTGTGTATGTGTATGTGTGTATGAGTGAGCAAAATAAATGTCAGACTTTTAAGATTTATTTTGCTTGTTTTCTTTTTTGAGGTTTTCATTTTATTGTTTTTAGGCGAGATAAATTGTTGTGTACATTCCGATCTGCAACTACGCCATTGTCCCCCTTTTATGTTGTGTCCTCTGTCTATGTCTTTGTTTATACACAGTATATGTGTGTCCTCTCTCAATGTCTTGGTTTATACTAAGTGTTTGTGTGTGTGTGTGTGTGTGTGTGTGTGTGTGTGTCCATGTCTTGTGTTATTCTCAGTGTGTGTGTGTGTATTCTGTCTATGTCTTGGGTTATTCTCAGTGTGTGTTTGTGTGTGTGTGTGTGTATTCTGTCAATGTTTTGGGTTATACTAAGTGTGTGTGTGTGTGTGTGTGTGTGTGTGTGTGTTCTACCCATGTTTTGGGTTATACTGTGTGTGTGTCTGCTCCCTTCCACTGTGTCACTATCCATGACCTTACCCAGTGCATTAAGCTAAAGACCCAAGAAATGTGTAGAAATGTGTATGTCTTTATTTCTCTTTTTCTTTCTTTCTTTCTTTCTTTCTTTCTTTCTTACTTTCTTTCTGCCAGTCTTGTCTTTCTTACTTTCTTTCTGTCTGTCACTCCTCATTTGGATGATTATCTCTTTGTCAAAGACAAAAAATAGAGTGTATGTTTTTTTGTTTTTTGTTTTGCTGTTAGCTCAACAGAGCAAAAATGTTTTGAATGCTTCCAGTGACTCTTTGATCAGCTCTGTGATCAAAAAACACTCTTATTTTCTTAACCTGCTCTCATTCTGGAAAGGCTATTTTTGTCCTGTTTTCATAGTTCCTGGCTAAACAATTTTTTTTCATCACATTTGCTTTAACTGATTTTTGTTTTTCTGAGATGGTTTTTGTTGACATTCTTCTTATTTTGCATGTCCACTTCTGTACTGTGTTGCCTGATGGGAACCTTGTTTGTGAAATGAGAGCAGTCACTGTAGTGTGTAAGGACAGTGTGGGAGGGTTAAGCGATGGGCGTGTGAGCGTGTGTTTGCGATTGCAGTTATGTAATGTTCTGATGCCTACAATGTGACGAGAGATGATGACAATAAATGTGGATCACACAGCCTTTGACTGCTTGAGTTCCAGCTAAGCTTTCATCAGCTTTGCTAATTGTCTGTTTTATATGCACTGGTACGCCCTCTAGTGGTATGTAGGTAACATGCTTCCAAGTGCAGTTACATCCTATGAAGTGCAGGAATTTTATCATTTGTAGTAAAGATAATAAAATAGATTTGACTTTCTGCCACGTAGACTCTGACGAAGACGTGGCAGAACATCGAAACGTTAGTCCCTTATGTTGGCGCATTAAAATAAACATCTGAAGTTTAAACATCTGTGTTGCTCCGGTAAAACTCCTCTCTCTCGCTACAATTAGTCCTCTCGCGTTGACACACCAGATAGTTATTTACAGAAGCGCGGAGGAACAACTGCTTTTCTACATAATAAAATAGATATTAGATCAATCCTTATTTATTATATCTATAGATTAAATCAAAATAAATGCAAATATTATTACAAGAAGAGCTACATTAGGGTAAGCATATGTTGTAGAGCCAGTTTACATCTACATAATATCTACTAAGGTCACTTAGTACACTTACATAAACAAGAAGAAGAAACAAACCAACACCACCATGTTGAGTACTTTATCAGCAGCACTTCCCAAATTTATTGAAACTGATTGGTTTTTGCGTATAATAATCAAGCTATTTCCACAAAACATGTAGTCAAAAAGGCTCCAAAAAGCGCATTCTAGGCCCTGTAGTCTTGGTCTCTTGTGACCAGAGTTTGTGAGTTCTCAAAACAATCACACACAGGACTTCAGCATGAAGCTCTTGTCTTCTCCCACAAAGATCATGAAAAAAAAACAAAAAAACTAGAGGGATATTCTTCCTCCTTGATTGTTTGATATTCAACACTTCATTTACGAAACACAGGTTTAGAGCAATGAACAAAAAAATGTCATATTCAAATGGTATCCCCAACAAAACAACAGTTTCAAGTGCAATCCTTCATGGACAGAAATACAACTTAAAACTTGTTGGAAAAAATAAATAATGTATTAATCTAATATATCATTACGGATTTATATATAGATTTATATATATATATGGAGGTATACACACTGCACTCGTTGTAAAGATCCAACCCAAAAGCTATATGCAAGAATGTGAAACCGTTATGTGTTTTGTTTGATGCATTTTTTTTCCTTCTAAGTATGACCATGACTATGGCTTCAGTTGTAGAACATATTCAAATATTCTTGTACAAGTCTGAAATCTCTTTCAGGAAATGATGGTTGAAAGATACTACTAATAATTGTAATTGTTCTTCCTTGTGTGGTTCCAGTTTTGCAGTTCAGTCAAAATGGGCCTCTAAAAAGCAGACTCTTACACAGCTTTGGTATGACAGACAGGGATTCAGGCGTGCAACGGTGAGAAGGGAAAGCAGGTCTGACACAAATAATAATTATAATAATAATAACAACAATAATAATAATAAAAAAAACATACAAAACAATACAAACAACCATTTACATCCCACTGCTTCAAATACACGTGATTAGTTCATAGTTAAAACAACAGGCTTTTCCCTCGTGATCTTATAGATGGCAACAATATACATACAAACAAAAAGCAAAATTGCCTTCTGGGTCAAGACATGTTTCTCACATCTCCTCAGAGTATGCAGTACACAAACACACACACTCACGCAGACACACACTCACACACACATTAAGATCAAATACATTGAGGCACATAGGAGGGCAGTGGATTTAAACGGCAGGGCTTTTCCTGATTATTCTTTTTTTGTTGTTTCCACTCACTTCAACAATCCTGTTTATCATGAACGGGAGATGCAGAAATGTACACACCTCATGTACAGATCAACTAATAAAGCACCACTAGAGAAGCCAATACTGTCTTTTTCCCCCAAACAGTATGTAGCCTCAAAAACCCAATTGGTCCTTATATATATATATAAAAAAACAACTTTATACAAATTCAGCTGAACTTTCTCCAAATGTGATTTCTCCGTATTTTTATTTTTTGTATCAGATTCCAATATTTTTTATTTTTTGCTAAAGGATTAAAAGGATGGTTTAAAATTTACCTAGAAATGGAAGATGCTGTCACTGTCTGGAGAGCATTATGCATGCAGTTCGTGGAATGGTCAAGTGTGTGTGTGTGTGGGGGGGGGGGGGTCATGCATGAACATGGTGGTTGGCGGTGAGTGACCTCACACATCATCAGCTGGACTTCATCATCTTCCATGGGTCTAAACATGCACACACCTCTCCCGACTGAAAAAGCGTGTCGGTCTCATTTACAGTAGAGCGTACACCATGGAAACTCGTCTCCCAGGGCAACAGAGTTAAAGCGGCTTGCTCTGAAGCCGCCTTGCTCTGACAATGGAACTTTTCGAGAGCTTCCTCATAAGATCAGAACATCAAATATGTGCATTCCCAAACGATAAGAACAAAAGAAAGTGAAACCCAAACAAATCCCAACAAACAAACAAATCCAAACAAACAAACAAACAAAAAAATCACAATGAATTCAAAGCGTTGCACCTGCACACCAACTACTGAAACAAAAGCACTTCATGTATACAATGTATACTTGATTATTTTTTGGTATAATATTCATTACTTAGTGTATGTTAGTAAATATAGAAGCATGTGCTATTTATACACCTTTCCAACAACATCTAACCAGTAAGTTAGCTGGATAAACTTCTTGTACTCTTTCTCTGTAAAATGAAAATACAGTTCGTAAAAACCAACCAAAAAAGCAGGAAACTGGCACAATAGAAATGTTTTGAGACGCCGCATGGCTTGCTGTCCACAACAAGGCAAAGTAGAAAAGTCTTTTCCCCCTTAATACAAGACGAAAGATATTAAAATTAAACACACCAGAATGAAGCTTAGCATCCAGCACTTAGAAATAATAGTAGTAGTAATAATAATAATAATAATAATAATAACATTAACATTGATAATCAGATAATAAGATAATAAAAGATTTGTTAATTATAGTAAGACAAGAATCAATTTAATTCCCATCGTCAAATGTCTTGGCACAAACATTTAAACAATTTCAAAATGGAAAATAGAGGGACACCACATGCATGCTCCTGCATCCACCTACCCACACACACACACTTACATACACACACACACACACACACACACACACACACACACACACACACACACACACACACACAATCACACACACTCACACACTGCAACACACTCACATTCTGGCTCGTTCCTTGTGCCTGGGCGCATGGCAGCAGGTGAGGGGAATGTCTAAATCCAACAGTAATTCCACAATAAAAACTTTGTTTTTTTAAATAAATAAGCTTTTCAACAAAATAAACAATTAGAAAAAAGAAAACAAACATCAACCAACACAGGCCACCTCCTGCAAGTACGCTCTGGAGGGAGCAAGCGGGATGGGTTTTTATATAACATCTTTCTTTTTTTTTTTTAACCAAATGGAGTCAGAGTTAGAAAACACAGGAGCGTTGGGATGGGAGAGACGAGGTCCATCGAGTAAGAAAAGTGGATGTACATCTGCAGATCTCCGCCTTTTTAAATACCACATATTCAACATGTCGGAGCACAGCCTCCCACCCTTCCCTGTCACAGGACAGAGCTTCCAAGAGTCCACTGGCCTGGAGATCAGTCCATTAGGGTAGAAAAAACTCTAAATGGAAGTGTGTGTGTGTGTGTACAGTGTGTGTGTGTTTGTGTGTGTGTGTGAAAGGGATATAAATAAAGAGAGAGAAAGGGGGTTGGGGGTGAGAGGCAATCTCTACTGCACTTAATTCAGGGTAAACAAGGAAAAGGGATGAGTTTTTATTTACAAGTCAAAGAGCATGGCTTGCATGGGCATAACGTTACTGCAGGAGTCTAACCTCCTCAGTTTAACATTCAAAAGAGTTTCACTCACACACACATGCACACACTCACAACAAGAAACAATTCTGCTGGACATCTACCCATTGAATAAAGGGAGGGGCAGAATCTCCATGCAAGGATATAATGCAGGTACTTTTGTTTCTTCACACACATGAGCACACACACACACACACACACACACCACACACACACACACACACACACACACACACACATACACACACACACACACACACACACACACACACACACACACACACACACACACACACACACACACACACACACACACACACACACACACAGATAAGATAGCTCTCTCTCTCTTTCTGTGGAAAACTGGAGTGATGCGTTCTTGCATACTGCATAGTGTTCTCACCCCCCCCCCCCTCCTGCCCCCGCCTCAGTGTCATGTGGTTTTCATATGTCTACTGTATGTACATGAGGCCCAAGACCACCACCGTGGGGCCAGTCAACATGGCGGTCAACCCAAGGTGAGCTGATGTCTGTACATGGCAAAAATTGAAAATAAAAATAAAAAATCTCAGCACAAATACTCAAAAGCTAACAGTCAGAAGGACCCGGGCATCCATAAAGGTAGGTGCGGTCACGATAATGTTGATTTCTTCAATGGGAATTCAAATGTAAACCACTGGATCAGGAAGTTGAAAGAGAGAGAGGAGGGAAGGAGGGAGGGAGGAAGTGAGGGAGAGAGTTGATTGAGAAGGAAGGGTGGAGTGGGAAATCTTGATGTCTCTTAAAGTGCAAGTCTAGCAGTGTGTCTGCAGAAGGAAAAAGCATGTGCTTCGCCACCGTCTGATGGATGCCAGACATCAGCGGCTTTGCAATAGATAACGTCCCCCCCCCATCCCCACCCAACTCCACCCGAGCGCTCCAAAAGCAGACAGACACCCGCATGGCAAGGAGCGAAAAAACCCCACTAGCAGATAGCTTTTCCACTGTAACTTCATGACCCGTCAAAAAGCATCATATCGCCACGGCGATGGCTGTCAGGGAAGTAGTGGCTATCGGGAACCTTAGACAAAAATCTCTCTCTGCGTGAAAAAGAAATATACAAAACGAGACGAAGAAAAACAAACGAAAACATCAACACAGAACCCTCGACTGGTCCTCAGAAGACTCAGGCGCATGAAAGCAAGAGTGTCCAGCTCCCATCCAGCCAGCCGCACCGTCCACTCTCCACCGCAAACGCTCTACACACACACACACACACACACACGTGTGTATAGAGCTCAAACTGCCCCTCAGCTGACACCGACCTATAGGTGAGGGACAGGTGTGTAAGAACAATGTTGTCACGTCACGTCACGCGTGTTAGTGCTGGTGGTGGTGGTATCGCTTAAAGCCAGCTAACACACACACACGCACACACACACACACCCGACCCCTCCGCTTCTTCAACCGCCGAGCGGGGGGGTAACTAAAAAATTGACGTGACCTCCCGTGGTGGACGTCGTAGGGGAGACTAAGAGATCCAGGCGAAGTCCTTGTCGCGGCCGGGCCTTGGGTCGCTCTCCTGCGCCGAGTCGCTCTCCTCCTTCTCATTCCCGTCCGTCCCGTCCTCCGTCCCTGAGTGATCTCTCCATTTCCCTCCTCCTCTTCCTCCTCCTCTTCCTCCTTCTCCTCCTCCTGCGGCCTCCTCCTCGGCCTCCCCCAGCAGCATCTCCTCGTCTGCGTCCGGGTCCTGGTCGCCGTCGGCCGCGTACATCTCGTGCTCGGCCTCGCCGTCGGCCTCGCCGTCTCCGTCTCCGTCCACTCCAGGGTCCAGCAGAGCGCCCATGCCGCGGCCAGAGCAGTCGGCGCAGACGCCGTGCCGCCGCGAGCCGTGCTTGATGCCCACACTGGCCGCCGACATGAACACACGGCTGCACACCTTACACACGTACTTCTTATCCTTACTATGCACCTGAGGAGAGGGAGAGAGAGAGAGAGAGGGAGAGAGAGAGGCTTAACACTCCTTTATTGAAACAATATCAGGTGTTTAACCACTACACAATAAAGACATTGTTAAAACACCTACAAGTTACAAGTAAAAACCTTCACAGAGCTCGCAGAGCAGATTCATATGTTAAAAACAATCTGCCCTTCCTCCCCACCCTCACACAGCAACACCCCCCCCCACCACCACCCCCCAGAGAGTGAGAGAAATAGAGGGAAAGAGAGAGAGAGAAAGAGAGAGGGAGAGAGAGAGAGAGCAGTATACAGCAGTAAATACACAGATTGTAAGTAAACATTAAACTAAAACATTATAAATCTAAGACAGAAGAGAAGTGTGTGAGAGGCAAATGGGCCGTACGATTTCGATTTGCCCTGACACAAATATCACAGAACACATTTGTGCACTCAAAACATTTCCAGTTGGTTTGTGGAGCGCAGACAGACAGCAGAAGAGTTAGGAGGACGGGGACAGACACGAAGAAGACAGAGACAGAGACAGAACACACACTGTGTGAATGAGACAGAACACACACACAAACACACAGACACACAGACACGCACACACACACACAAAGACATACAGTACAGAGAGGGGAGAGAGAGAAATGAAAGGAAGGAGATAGAGAGAATAGACAGAATGAAGAGAATAGACAGAGAGAAGAAAAGAGAGAAAGACTGTTTGCATATGGGAGCCATTTTGGAAATTCTATTTGCAAAAGCATTCAAATCCCTG
Source organism: Alosa pseudoharengus (assembly GCF_046254945.1). Taxonomy (NCBI): domain Eukaryota; kingdom Metazoa; phylum Chordata; class Actinopteri; order Clupeiformes; family Clupeidae; genus Alosa; species Alosa pseudoharengus. The sequence goes on along the minus strand of NW_027468881.1, from coordinate 6,406,949 downwards.
GTGTTTATCTGAGTCATTAGAAAGGACAAAGAGAGGAAGAGAGATAAGCAGAGTGCTTTGTGCACGGAGGCCTGGCTTTTCAGGGAACCACCACGTGTGTGTGTGTGTGTGTGTGTCTGTGTGTTTGTGTGTGTTAGCAGGTGCATGCATGTGTGTATGTGGGCGTGTGCATGCATGTGTGTTTGTCTGTGTGTGTATTTGTGTGTGTGTGTGCATGTGTGTGCACGCGTGTGCGCGCGCGTGTGTGTGTGTATGTGTGGAGAAGAAGTCCTCTCCTCATAACAGATGTCAGGGTGTATGCTTTCATGTCTGCGTATGGCCGTAAAATAGTTACAGGCTTAGAAAGTTAACACATGGTAGTGGAGATTATTGCACCGCATACTGTATAGCGGAGCAGCACTGACCGCATCGTGAGTGACCACATGAAGAGAAGCAATTAAATTGGCCCCGGGCTGGCGCTGTATAATGTGGCCGTGTCTGGTGGTACACTAGGCCACAAGTGGCTGATTTGCAGTGCAGCAACACAGCACAGCATTCTGCAGTACTGAGGGAGGATTTACACATGGCCACCGAGACAGTATGTTCACACTGTGGTTTTACGTCTACCTCATATCTATTCCGTGTTCATTTGGTTGTTGTTGTGATTTATGTGAATGAAATAGAATAGAATATAAATTGAATGTGATCTATCTATCTATCTATCTATCTAACTAGTTTATTTTCTAAAACAATGTTAGCATTACTACAGACAGGTATAGAATTACAAAGAATGATGGAATGACAGCCTTGATGATAATGTGTCTCACTGCACTGCAGAGGCTTTTTAGCAAAACTACAAATGTGCACCTTTACGTAACATATGTTCAGTACTTGCTGTGCTCTGCTCACAGAAAATGCTGATAAGTGCGGTGTGGAATAATTATGTTTATGAGAGCAAGTTGCAGCATGAGTGACAGTGCTGAGAAAGACTCCAGCTCAGCTACAGATACACATTCATTAGCCAGATGACTGGTCAAAGCTCTGGGCTTGATTGATCAGCCTGAAAATAACTTGGCTAATGGCTGACTGTTCCCTGACCCTGACATCAGTGTTGAGAGAGTATGTGTTGATCTGCCAGACCAGGGCCATGTCCAGGCCTGATCGGGGTCAGAGATGGCTGCTATATGGGTGTAAACATGGGTTTGCTTTCTCTTGCGTGTCAGTCAGACTATGGGATGATTGATGAGATAGCTAAATGTGATACCACAGGCCGAACAGAAAAGGTCAAGCCATTGGGTGAGTTCATGCTCTTTGACACTGCACAATGAGCTCAGTGTGGTCAGACATGACAACGACCTGCTGTTTGTTCTTGCTGTATCTCCCTCTCTCTCTCTTCAGTGTTATCCTCAATTTGAGTCTGAATTCAATATGGGGAAATGCAAAACTCTCCCACTTCATGAGACCGACTCCCTTAGTCACTTTTCACAGCTGTTACACCCAGTGGCCTCTAACTGACCCTTTTGTCTAAAAACTGCCTCTAGCAATCTCTAGCCCGTTCTCACTGTGAAACCTTGTGTAACTACCTAATCAAGTTCCTCTCTGTAATGTTTAACCTCCCTTGGTGCAGTTGACTGGACATGTACACAGTGATTTGGACTGACAAAATACATAGTGTGCATACTGCTCAGATAGCATGCTTTTTGGATCAATATTACCACAGGAGTGACTCAGTCTTTGAAAGGAAGCCTAGAACATCTAAGGATGGGCTGGGCTCCTCAGAAACTGTAAAACACAACTGTAAATGTAAATAAATGGCTGTGTAGTGGTGGTGATGGAGGTGGTGGTGGTGGTGGAGCTCAGTGCTGCCCCCCTATGGACTCACCAGGGTGTGGCGCTTCATGTGCTCGCGGCGGGTGAACTTCTTGCCGCAGATGTCGCAGGGGTAGGGCCTCTCGCCCGTGTGCGAGCGCATGTGGCGCTTCAGGATGCACTGGTGCATGGCCGAGAAGCTGCAGTAGGGACACTTGAACTTCTTCCTGATCACCGTGAAGTCGTTCACTGCAGAGGAACAGTGGGGGAGGGAGGGAGAGAGAGAGACAATGCAGTACACAGGTGAGATTGGAGCGGTCAGATATGAGACAATACAGTACACAGGTGAGATTGGAGCGGTCAGATATGGCCAATGTCTACTGCAGGTAGTAGTGGTCATCTTATAGTGGCCAGTGTGGCCAAAGAACTGGCCCTGGTCTGGGTCAAATGTAATCTAAAGTTATGTGTATGTGTAGTGTTCTATGAGTGTGTGTGTGTCTGTGTGACTGACTATCATTATATGATAAATGACACCAACAACCAAGCCAAAATAGAAAAGAGAAAAAAAAAGTTTTTTCAGCATATATATGTTGAGGATTTCCTGTAACCTATGTCTCCTGGTACTAAATGGTAGTCTGCTGCACAGTTTGCTGTTTCCCCTAGACCTAGCACACAAGTCCCAACACAGCACAGCACAGCATAGCACAGCATAGCACAGCCTGGCCCATCACAGACGGCTGTTTAATTCTGCTTTCTCCATTTCATTCCTGCTGGCATGTTTCACTCAATCAGAGCCCAAGCCTCCTAGTTCTTACACAATCACAACCAAAAGCAGAGCCCTGTCCCAACAGTTTCCCTGGTAACGACCAACGGCAGCCGTTGTCTCCTGAAATAACACTCGAAACAAGGATCTCGCAATTGCAACAAGTGGCCTTAAGTTGCAAACCCCCCCCCCTCTTTTTTTCAAATGTGACATGTTGAAAAACAACATGTTTCCTGATTTGAAATGGGCGCTTTCTTTGTGTCTTCTCAGTGTCGCGCCTCTCGTCACGGGTGGCTGCATGGCCACACATGCAATGACCGGATGCGCGTGCGTGCGTGCGTGCGTGCGTGCGTGTGCGCGCCACTGGGTTTCGGTGCTGGAGGGCACAGCGCGGTCTCCAATTGCAGTCCTAATTTATCCAGGGCTAATCCCATTAACAAGCGGTCTAGACTGGCAGTGAGGATAAGCAGATGAGCAGGTCCAAGGAGGAGGGAAGGAGAGGGCGGACTGCCGGATAGGCTCTCTCTCTACACACTGGAGCTGTGGCCTTGTTTCCAGCAGGGCGGGCAGAATTGGACAGCTCGGACGAGGAGGACAAGCAGGTCTCATCCGCGGAGGTCATCAAAGGTCAAGTGACTTACCTCGGCCTGTCCTCTTGACTGTGTGTGCCACATATAACACACACACACACACACACACACAAACACACTCGCTGATAAGAGGTAACGGTGGAGTTTGCGAGGGTTTCAGAGGATTTGTGTTCGGTGTGCTCAACACACTGCATCCACTGCAGTATGGTGGGTGCGACGTAGGCAAGGAGAGCCAACTGTGAGGGCGTTTGCAGCTGAAGTAATCTAATAAGAAATGCTCATCAGTCTCTCTTAGTCACAGTGGAGGGAGAAGCTAGTTCTTCT
>NW_027468881.1:6383484-6398484 GCF_046254945.1 Alosa pseudoharengus | reverse complement strand
TGCTGCTGGTCCAGGCAGTCCAGGGAGAGGGCCATGAGGGAGAGCGTGTGGCCGTACTCGTGCTGCCTCAGCTGGAGCAGGCTGCCGAACAGTTGCGGGCACAGGGAGCAGGCCAGCTCCTGCGGCCAGCCCAGGCCGCCGGGTCCTGCCCCTACGCCGGTCCGAGCCTCGGCAGCCGCGCGCACACCGCGCTTCCCCTCTGCCATCTGATCCTCCGCCGCGGGGTGGTGGACGCGCTCCAAAGCTGAGCCAGAGACGGGGGGATAGAGAGAGAGAGGGAGAGAGGGAGAGAGAGAGAGAGAGAGAGATGGAGAGAGGTGGAGGGGGAGAGAGGGAAAAAAAGAGGGGTGGAGAGGTGAGAACTAACACCAGGAGCAAAGCTTATGTATGAGGACAATAACATGCAGTCCCACAGGAGAGGGCAGATGGGGTCATGTGTGTGTGTGTGTGTGTGTGTGTGTGTGTGTGTGTGTGTATGTGTGTGTGCGAGAGAGAAAGTATGTTTATGTGTGAATATGATTGGGAATATCTAGAGCAATTGGTGTTTATGTGAGTGTGCGTGTGTCTTGGCAGACTTCCTTAACTCTGTGTGTGTGTGTGTGTGTGTGTGTGTGTGTGTGTGTGTGTGTGTGTGTGTAGGGCAGCTCCAAATACCTGTGCTCCGCAGCTGAGCCTCCTCATCGTCTGGCATCTCCTCCTGTAAACACACACACAGGTGTGAACACCAGCCGATCTGGCCATCTACAAATGTACTCATGCAATAGTATCTGGCATGCAAGCACTCATACAGTACTCCCTCTCTCTCTCTCTCTCTCTATCTCTCTCTCTCTATCTCAGACATACACACACACAGACATACACACACACACACACACACACACACACACACATGAGAAACAAGAGAAAAACAGACAACAGACAAAAACAAAGACCTTTAACAGAAAAGTAAGCAGAATGGTTAATTAAGACAGACATAATCATGCAACAACACTGTTAGAGACAAACAGAACGATGAACAGAGTGCGTTGAAGTGTGTGTGTGTGTGTGTGTGTGTGTGTGTGTGTGTGTGTGTGTGTGTGCATGCTGTTTTTGGACGACATGTGCGATGTAGGAGTAGGGGAGACAGGTCAGCACGTGGCATTTGGGTCCTCTCTGCCCTCAGCTTCTCGTTTCAGTTGAGACAACAGGTGGGGAAAGAGGCAGGGAAAGAGAATGGCCATTGTCTCTGGACAGAAGAGGATCTTCACTGTTTGTTTTTTTGTGTTTGTTTAACTGGGGGAGGGGTGTGTTGAGACTAGCGCTGTTGGTTGAAGGCAGTGGTGTTGGTGGGGGATAGTAGTAATGACTTCTCCTGAAACTGGTGTGTTTGCGTGTGTGTGTGTGTGTGTGTGTGTGTGTGTGTGTGTGTGTGTGTGTGTGTGTGTGTGTGTATGTGTGCAGGTGTCCCCCCTACACACACAAAAAATTGCATTGCTGGGACTACAGTAGGGCAGTTATTGTTGGTGGAGGACAAGTGAAGGGGGAGATATAGCTACATATACTGTGCACTTCTCCCAAGTCTGGTGTTTGTGTGTGTAACCCCCCCCCCCCCCCCCCCCCCGCCACACACACACACACACACAAAATGACACTGCTCCCCCTCCACCCCCCATGTAGGAGAGCCTGGTGGTGGCGTGTGCTAACAGATGGCTGGTCCACCAGAGATAGCGCGTGGTCCTGGGAGGGAGGGCCAGCCAAACCAAATGCCACTTCAGCACACACAGGGAGAATGCAATTTCCTGGGCTCACACCAGAAAACAACAACAAGCCCAAAAAAGAGCCACTGCCACCCTGCCCCTCTCTCCTTCTCTCTTTTCTCTCCCTCCCACCCTGCCCCTCTCTCCTTCTCTCTTTTCTCTCCCTCCTACCCTGCCCCTCTCTCTTTCTCTCTTTTCTCTCCCTCCCACCCTGCCCCTCTCTCCTTCTCTCTTTTCTCTCCCTCCCACTCTGTCCCTCCATCCATCCCTCTGTCTACCTCCCTCCTCCATCCATCTCTCTCTTGCCATCCCTCTCTCTCTCTCTCCATCCCCCTACCTCTACCCTCCTCTTTTGTCCAGTGCTATTGATCCCCCCCCCCCTCAAAACAGACCCCATATCCCCTCTCTCCCCATCCTATACTTAAGAGTGCCTTAATATTAGGGGGCTGTGTGTGTGTGTGTGTGTGTGTGTGTGTGTGTGTGTGTGTGTGTGTGTGTGTGTGTGTGTGTGTGTGTGTGTGTTTGTGTGTTTGTGTGTGTGTGTGTGTGTGTCTGTGTGCGTCTAAGGGTGAAGGATTTGACTGTGTTATCTGTTGGGTTAAAACTTTCGAAGGCATTCATTTTGGCAGCAGAAAAGGAGAAATTAAAGCCAAGGAATGGAGCAACACAAAGGAGACGAGGTGAGAGAGAGATAGAGTGGGAGAGAAAAAAAAGAGAGAGAGAAAGAAAGAAAGAGTAGAAAGAGCAAAGAGCAATCATGGCAAGATTTCAAAGGGAGGCACATTGAATACACAGCAGAGAGAGTCAAAAGACTTGCACAGACACACACACACACTCACACAAAACACTTGTACAACTACACATAAAAACATGCACAGAAATAAACACACACACACACACACACATACACATAGAAACACACACTTGCATACACAGCCCATAACACAGAGATATACACAGGAAAAACACACACACACACACACACACACACAGGGTCTAGAGTAGGCAGGCAGCCCAGCGGGCTCTACCCCCCTCTGTGTTGCTTACCTCTGAGGGCGCGGGGTCCGGGGCCTCCTCCAGATCCTCCAGCCTCCCCTTCGAGAGCTTCCCCCCCCCCACCGCCCGCTCCCGCGCCTGGCCCCTGGGCGCCCGCGGCTGCTCACCTGGGCCCAGGGGCAGGGCCATGGGCGTGGGCGGCTTAGGCGGGGGAGGAAGAGCAACGTGCGGACGGAGAAGAAGAGAAGGAGGAGGCGGCAGCGGCGGCGGCAGTTGTAGCGTCGACGTTGCTGTTGTTGTTGTTGACGCTGATGATGATGATGATGATGATGATGGTGGTGGTGTCGGTGGTGGTGAGGTCGGTGAAGAGGAAGAGGAAGAGGAGGATGGCGGTGGCGGCCCGTGTTTGCTATCAAATTTGGGCCCCGGGCGAGCGGAGGTGGAGGCTCTGCTCCGGTGGTTGGTGGTGGTGGAGGAGCCGAAGGAGGAGGCCGACCCTGAGGAGCACAGGAAACTAGTCTCACAGACTCACCCACGGCAGCGCGGCCTCCCGCCCTCCCTCCATCCATCCCTCGCTCTTCCTCTCAGAGAGAGAGGGAGAGAGAGAGGGAGAGAGAGAGAACAAGGGGGGCAGAGAGAGAGAGGGGGGGGGCAAGGGGGCAGACACAAGGCACTTTGGTTTTTGAGAGGTGCGAGAGAATAAGGAGGAGGAGGAGGAATAGCAGGAGGGGAAAAAGACTGAAGGAGATATAAAGATGAGTGGTTTTTTTTAGTTATTGTTGCACGCCCGAAACGAAGAACGGGGTTAGGGGTTTCTCTCTCTCTCTTTCTCTCTGTTTCTCTCTCTTTGTCTCACTCCTTCTCTCTCTCTCTCTTTTGCTCCTGCCCTCCTTCTCCATCCACCCACGTATGTACACAGGGGACAGTGGTTTGTTTATGTGTGAGGGCGTGTGTGTGTGTGTGTGTGTGTCTGTGTGTGTGTGTGTGTGTGTGTGTGTGTGTGTGTGTGTGTGTGTGTGTGTGTGTGTGTGTGTGTGTGTGTGTGTGTGCATTTGTGAGCGAGAGCATCTGCATGTGAGTGAGTGAGTGTATATGTGTGTGTGTGTGTGCTGTGTATGTGTGTGTAAGTGTGAGAGAGCGAGAGGAATGGGGTTTCAGGAGATAGCTGAGATGCCTCGGTCTTCCTCTGCGTTGGAGACGATAAATTTGCAGTTTTTTGGCAGGAGCGATCCGGCGAGGAGAACATTGAGTGAGCGAGCGACGTTCAGCTGGGCTGACCAGCGGCACCGGCTCTTTGGACAGGAGACGGTTCTGAGAAACGGCCCGACGGAGGGTCCAAAGCGAACATCTCGGGCCAGAAATGGTACCATAAAAATCACGAGATTTGTTTTACCGTCACACACTCAAACTCCTTACTAAATCCCAGCAATTCACCACTTCACATAAACATTCATTCTTTCATTCACTTACTTATAGCCATTCACTCACTCACTCACTCACTCACTCATTCACTCTCACTCTATCACTCACTCTCTTACTCCCTCAATCACTCACTCACTCATTCTCTCACTCACTCACTCTAATTAACTCAATCACTCACTCACTCACTTACTCACTCACTCTCAGACTCACTCACTAACTCACTCACTCACTCACTCACTCACTCACTCACTCACTCTAATTAACTCAATCACTCACTCACTCACTCACTTACTCACTCTCTCATTCTCTCACTCACTCTAATTAACTCAATCACTCACTCACTCACTCACTCTCAGACTCACTCACTCACTCACTCACTCACTCATTAACTCACTCACTCACTCACTCACTCACTCTCAGACTCACTCACTCACTCACTCACTCACTCACTCTAATTAACTCACTCACTCACTCACTCACTCATTAACTCACTCACTCACTCACTCACTCACTCACTCTAATTAACTCACTCACTCACTCACTCACTCACTCACTCACTCACTCACTCACTCACTCACTCCCTGAAATAATTCAATGTGTACTTACTCTCTCATCTCTATCTTTTGCTCACTCCTTCCTTTGTCATGCGTTGACACCCTCACTCTTCTGTTCACATGAGTGTGTCCTCACTCATGTCATCACACACACATGCCTATGGTAGCTGACCTGGACCACACCTGGGTCAGCTAGGTTCCAGACATTTGTAAAGATGGGGGAGGGAAATCAGGCCAGTCATTCACACATTCAGTCATTTGCTGAAAATGACTTGAGAAACAGTTCACAGAATTATTGTGGTCTGAGTTTACCGATCACTGGTGTGTGGTGTGTGTGTGTGTATGTGTGTGTTCTGTATGCTCTGAGTAAGGCTGATGGGAAAAGTAAACACACACACACACACACACACACACACACACACACACACACGTACACAAACATATGATGATAGGAAAGAGAGGCACCACCACAGATGAATTCCTAGAATGGTCCACTCCCACACCCTGTACTCCTGGATCTGCTATCAAAGAGGGAGGCAGACAAACACACACACACATTCAGACTCACACACACACACACACACACACACACACACACACACACACACACACACACACACTCACACACACACACACACACACACACACACACACACACACACACACACACATGCACACTCAAACACAGACACACACACACACACACACACATACTGTATTCAAAGACTCATTCAAGTTTCAACATTCTTCTTGCAAATAAATAGAATGGACTGGCTCTTTTCATACAGACGACACAGTTGCTCACACACACAGTGTCTCCTTTTTTGTATAAAAACACACACACACACACACACACACACACACACACACACACACACACACACACACACACACACATTGCTCTTTCATTTCTGGTTTCTATGGATATGACCAGGGAAAAATGAGGGTGGGGCAACTGCATCCATCTCCAGTCATCTAGTCCTTAACCACAAACTGTGTGTGTATGTGTGTGTGTGTGCGCGTTTTGTGTGTGTGTGTGTGTGTGTGTGTGTGTGTATGTGTGTGTGTGTGTGTGTGTGTGTGTCATCAGCCGCCAGCCTTTAACACACAGCACATAAACAAACATAGCCATACACGCAAGACATATTCCCAGGTCCACACATCTTCTCTCCCTTTCTTCCACTCCCTCAGTCTCTCTCCCTCCCTTTCTCCTCTCTCTCTCTCTCTCTCTCTCTCTCTCTCTCTCTCTCTCTCTCTCTCTCTCTCTCTCCTGCTGGCTGTCCAGGCTGGAAACTGTAGTGATGTGAGAGAAGAGAGGAAAGGAGAGGAGAAGAGAGGAAAGGAGAGGAGAAGAGAGGAAAAGCTCTCCTGTCCTGATGGAGTCCTCCAATCTTTCTAGGAACCAAATTAAAGAATGACCTCAAAGAGCTGCTAATCTCTCCAGCCTGAATCTGCAAGCTTGTCGCTTAGCAGTGTGTGTGTGTGTGTGTGTGTGTGTGGATGTGAGTATGAGGGTAGGCACACACACACACACGCACATGCCCTGACCCCTCTGTCAGAGGGCTTGTTTGCCCAGCGGAGGCCTGTAGATGGGGTGTGGGCTGAAACATAACACACACACACACACACACACACACACACACACACACACACACTGCCAAGCCCATATTTACAGCCCTCTCAGGCCAGTCATATATTTCAAGAGCTATGAAAAAACAAACACACACACACACACACTACTTTTCATTCTTCTCTCCCCTAAACAACTGTTTCTCTTCTTCCTCCCAGCCCCTGAGAGAAAGCTACGCTCCCCTCTCATCCTCATGCTCTCATTTGCTCTCTCTCTCCCTCTCTCTCTCTTCCTCTCTCCCTCCCTTTCTCTCTCTCTCTCTCTCTCTCTCTCTCTCTCTCTTAAGGCTGCGCTAATGTAAGGGCTTGAATGCTGGTTCAATAAATGAGTGTTAAATATCTCTCCCTCTCTCTCTTCCTCCCTCCCTCTCTCTCTCTCCCTCCCTCGCCCTCTCTGTGTCTTTTGGTCTCCCTCCTTCTTTCTTGAAGAAAAGGCCACACAGCTACACCCTGTCCAGCTCTGGACGTGTTTCTGAGAGGCGGACATGTTGAGTCCCTGGACCTGGAGAGACACCAGCCTCCAAAGAAGGGGACTGGACTTCAGTAGACTCTTTTATCCCCTAACTATCTTTCTGCATGACTTATCTAAACAATTAATGGTGTATTTAAACATGCATATATCTGTTGATATTAGATTGTGTGAGCTACTGGATAACAGAGTTAAGGATGGTTCACACCAGGAATGGTAATTATAATCACAATGGCAAAAATTGAGTTCCTCTGACCGCAGTTCCAATAACTATTAGAACTCCTCCCTTGGAGTAGGATCATAGGAACCGTGACTGATGTACATGCCAACTTGGCCAAGGCGGCAGAAGGGAGATTTTAAAAAATCTCTGTCAAAATAATTTAGTTTCTGTTTAAATTTGCTTAACATAAAAACTACATGAGATGGCTGCAGACGCGACAAATGCCTTCTGGACAGATGACAAGAATAAGGATGAAAGCATTTTATACCATGAGCTTATAGTTTGTAAACTTCAGTAGACAGTAACTAAATAGCAATGCTCTCCGTTTCATTACTTTATGTTCATGTAATAACTGAGTTACGAACGTGTGTTAAGTCATCTCAGAGTTCCTACTGTGTGTAAATGTCAACAGAAAAAAAGCCCCTACGAATTGTGTAGTTCTAGGGGTAGCCTTTCCAGTTCTAGAACTGTTGTGTCCGAATGCATCTATTATAGCAGTGGTTCTCAAACTGAGGGGCGGGCCCCACTAGTGAGGAATAGAGACTTGACAGGTGGGGCGTGATGGACAGGAGGAAATTGCTTTTTGTGCCTATCTCTAATAATGCTTTTCTTTTTTGACGAGGAAGATCATAGATTCAAAACAAAATAGGTACACACAAACATAGGAGTCATAAACAGACCGACATATGAATTAAAATAATCTAATATGATCTGATCCAGCAGACCGAAACAGGAAATGTAACGTGGAACCAAAATACAAAAAAACATTTTTTTAATGTTATCATTTTGCCTGGTTGATGGCTTGAAATTTCCCTCCAACTCCCTCCAAATTTAAACCTCCAAAGTGGGGAATGACAGAAAAAGTTTGACAACCACTGTATTATAGTTACAGTTGTCTGTCTGTCTGTCTGTCTGTCTGTCTGTCTGTCTGCCTGTCTGCCTTCTATGGCTCTAGAGCTGCCTTGAAGCTGGATCATCCACAGCATTTCAGACGGCAGCATTTCAGATGTCCACTTTCAGACCATTGGACGTCCCTCTGCCAGGGGCGCTCTCAAACAATTATGACAAACAACACAGTGGAATTTGGGATGAAGGGGAACCCCCACCTTCTCCACCCCGGCCCTACTCCATCCACTGTACTCCACCACCCAGCGCGAGAATTCCGAGGAGCATCCCAGAGTCATTTCTGATTTCTTTTTTTTTTGTATTTTTTCCGAGCCTGGCTGAGCGTGACTCACAGGAGTAGGAGGCGCGGCACCACCTGATGAGAGAGCAGTTGCTGTTTGTTTTCTTTGGGGACGGATTAGAGGAGAGCCATTGGAGTCTCTGAGAGAGGAATACAACTAGGGAGTGTGTAGAGGAGTCTCTGCCTGCTCGCAAATGTGTGTGTGCATGTGTGTGTGTGTTGGTGGCTGGCGCTGGCTGAGGTGCTGTGCGGTGGTGTGTGAGGTGTTCTGTGAGGCGCATGAGATGAGGCATCAGTGAGGTGTGAGAGCAGCGCCTAATGAGCCACACACCTCCTGGGCCATTTAGGCTATTAGGAGATTCCCTCTCTCTCTCTCTCTCTCTCTCTCTCTCCAGCGCTCAATTTCCTCATCTCTCTCTTCTTCATCTCGAACTCTCTCTTTCTTAATCTCTCACTCTCTCCATCTCTCTCTTCATCTTCATTTCTCTCACTACTCCATCTCTCTCTTCTTTCCTCCATCTCCCATCCTCAGTTCTCTCTCTCTCTGTCTCATTCTTTCTTTCTTGGAAATCTTCTTTCTGAACCCTTTGCTGTGTTTATCTATTTTTTCCACCTTTCCATACCTTTTTCCACCTCTCCCTCTCTTTCCATTCAGTATATCATCTCTCTCTCTCTCTCTCTCTCTCTCTCTCTCTGAAAGTCCTACTTGATCGTTTCTAACGGACATGAGGTGTATGTGTCCGAGAGTGAAAAGAATAGAAAGAGCGAGAGAGAAGGAAAAGAGAAGTTAAAAGGGAGAAAGGGAGGGAGAGAGACATAGATAGATAGAGAGAAAGAGAGAGAGAGAAAGAGATTACAGTCACCCACAACTGGCTGTCAGGTTACTGGTCAGCCTGTCAGGCTTCTGTCACTCCTGATAGACCCCACCCTCCTCGGAGTGAGAGGGACACACACAAGGAGATCTCCTGGTCAGATCCCACACAGGCCAGGGGGGTGGGGAGGGCTTAGGGCTGATGGCTGTGTCCGAGATGTGTGTGGAGTGTTAGGTGTGTGAGTGATTGGTGTGTGAGCAGTGAGTGTGCAACTGATGTATGTGGCCTTGTGTTAACTTGCCTACTGAAAGAGAGTGTGTGTGTGTTTCAGGTGTGAGTGATGTGAGTGACCTGATGTTGCCTTGCTGGGTGAAAGGGGGGCCATGTCTGTGTGTGTGTGTGTGTGTGTGTGTGTGTGTGTGTGTGTGTGTGTGTGTGTGAGTGTGTGTGTGTGTGTGTGGTGTATGCGTGATGTGTTTGGCCTTGTGTTACCTTGCCAGGAGTGTGGGAGGACATGCATTTCTCAGGCATAGAAATGAAAACTTATTTGAACAGGGAGAACAGAACCAGGGGAACCGCCAGAGATCTGTCTGACTCAGAACGGCCTCGAGATCCTCAGTCCCTCTCTCTTTCCCTCCATCTCTCTCCGTCTATCACTCCATCTCATCTCTCTCTATCTCCCACTCCATCTCTCTCCGTCTATCACTCCATCTCATCTCTCTCTATCTCCCACTCCATCTCTCTCCGTCTATCACTCCATGTGCCTACCTCTCTTAGAGTCATCAGTTTGCTGTCAGTCTCGACTGGCAGGAGAGCTGACTGATGGGGAATGAAGAGCGACTAGTTTGGTCTTGTGCTAAAGCGACTAGTTTGGTCTTGTGCTAAAGCTCCTATGAGATTAGCCATCGTGCTCCTCTCCCATGAGTAGATACACTTTATGCAAAATAATCACCTCCAATAGATCTCAATTGAAGAGCGAAACAGCTATAAATTAACCCTTTAGGCGCCAGAGGTTTTTTTCTGAAACGATCAATTTTGGCATCTTCATTTCAAAAGGCTATATCTTAAAAGTGATAAGAGATAGAGACTTTCTGTAAATTAGAGAAATATTAAGGATGACCCAAAGTTTATGTAGAGATTAAATGTTTATATCTAATTTGCATATTATGACGTCATATGGTGGCGGCCATCTTGGATTATAGAATTTTCATGAAAAGTCGCATGTTTGAATGATAAAATGCACCACTTCTTTCCCCCCAAAATGTCCCTCACCTTCTGTATGCTATATTGCACAATACTGAATGCTCAGGTAAATAGTAAGTAGTGAACAAACTGTGTAAATCATTACTAATAAATGGCAGAAACAAACCAAATGCATGTAGCGGTAGACTGGCCTTTTGCTGTAGAGATTTTCCATTTACTACATACAGTAGGCACTCTGATTCCATGTATGGGGCACATATATATTATTCAGATGACACACAAACACAATTAGACAAGATCTGTTTAGTTCAAAAGCTCATTTGCCACGGCAAGGCACAGATCAGGAGTGATATGACGAGACAAGACAAGAGACAATGTTAGTATTTTTTTTTATTTTTTTTTGTTTATGTTTTTTTTTTTTCTTAGCTGACAAAGACACACACATCACAAGGACATGAACACACAAAAAGGAACACATAGTGTACTGTATGTCCTAAATGATCAGGGAAGTAGATAGCAAATCAACAGTGTAAATCATTACTAATAAATGGCTGACATTTTTTTTTATATGTAGCAGGCCTTTTGCTGTAGAGATAATGACTCCCTATCCCTATAGGGCCGGCATTCCCATCATCTTGTGATAGATTATGCATGACCTAATGTGTGTGTGTGTGTGTGTGTGTGTGGGAGAGGGAGAGGGAGAGAGCGTGTCACCACCTCCACCATGCGAGCAGCATGGCAAGATCTGCCTCGCGCGCGCCGAGTGGAGAGAATTTGCGCAGCTCGGACTAGGCCTACTGTCATTCTCATTGCGACTCCCCACACTGCCACTACGTTCCCCCCTAACTGTCCTATGAGCACTTCGACCTCGTCTAACATACCCAGTGGCATTATTAGACAAAGGCTCCACCACGTTACTGTCGCCGCGAGTGTGGAGAGGCACACGTTCAGAAGACAGAAGCTAGCGCTATGGACATTATGCTACCTCCACTATGCTACCTCCAGCCTCGTTCGCCACACCACTAACACCCAGCTAACTTCCCGATGAACACTCCTAACCCGTGAAACATTATTCCCACCAGTGACATTGGGCAAACGATTCAACGTTTGTGCTTGGTGTAAGCTAAACTATGGAGTAAACTCTCACTTTGTCCAGCTGCATCATTGCAAGGCACGGACGCATCTGAAGCCTCACTAAACAATTCACCGTCATTTTCTGAAGGCAGATATTCACCTTCAGAATCAGGGTCCGCGAATAGAAGACCCAACACTTCATTTCAGGTAAACTTTTTTGATGCCATTAGACGATAATCTAATGCAAATACTCGCTGACGTTGACAATATCGCTCTGACAAAGTGGCTCACACGCACACTAGCTCCGGTATTTCACGCACTGATTCAATGCTCTGTAGCTCAAAAGTTTTGTTCAAAGCGTGACCTTTTTCGGACTCGGGGATGACGTATGACATGTCTGCCATCTAGTGGAGTGGAAGTCGAACGAAATATGACACCCTATTTGACTAAATCGGCCGTTTTATTCAGTACCGCATCTTGTCGACTATAGTCGCCTGTGGCGGTTAGAGGGTTAAGTATTTAAAGTAACAGAGCGATCGCAGACACATAAAAGAGGGGAAGCAGAAAGCGTGGATTAAAAATAAAACACACTCAGCGGAGTCTTTGGCGTGGGTCTAGACTGATAGTCCCTCGTATTTAAGGGTCCTCGCAGAGACTCTGAGCTAGCACTTCAAACGTGACGTCAGGGCTACGCTTGACAGCACGTCTGTGCTTCGTCCTCTTGATCAGCTGGGTATGTCTTAATCTAGCCCACTTTCTCTCTACCCCCTCCACACACACACACACACACACTCTCTCACTCTCTTTCTCTGTCACACACACACACACACACACACACACACACACACACACACACACACACACACACACTCTCACTCTCACTCTCTTTCTCTGTCACACACACAGACACACACACACACACACACACACACACACACACCACTCTGGGCACCTCCTGGCCCTGACAAAGGCAGAGCATGCCAGAGGGCCGGGGCTTTGGAGTCCAGCCTCGGGGGGACACTTAAAGAGCATGACCGGATTTCAGCACCACTCCTGCCCTGCTCTCAGCCCCGCACAAAGACAGCCAGTTTAACAGACAAAAGACGCAATTACCAACCGAGAGAGGGAGCAAGAGGGAGGGAGAGAGAGAGAGAGAGAGGGAGAGAGAGGGTGAGGATGAGGGAGATAGACACTGATGAAAAAAGCAGGCAAAATGCTTATTAAGAAATACACACACTCACACACTTTTGAGAAAATCACTAGCACACACACACACACACACACACACACACACACACACACACACACACACAAACACACACTTGATACACGAAACACGCTAAGAGAGGAGAGGGGAGTCGGAGCATTTAGAAAGGTTTTATTAACTGTTTGGAGTCCTGCAGGCAAAAAAACAACATTTTCAGAGAGCCACATGTGAAAATGGGTAAATGTGCAAGTGCAATGTCTGATTACAAATGTACGTGTGCGCACACACACTCACACACACACCCAAACCAAGGCATCCAAATTCCTAAAACTTGAGTGGTCACTGACAAGGAGGTGTCAGGCCAATTTTCACTCTTAACCTACTGTGCAGCTCTCCATCCAAATGCCATGTTTTTTACCACCATCTCAAACACCCACAACTCTACGGTCTACAGCAGCATGGTCAACTAGCACAGCAGAGATCACAGCACAGCACAGCACAGCACAGCACAGCACAGCACAGCACAGCACAGCACAGCACAGCACAACATAGCACAGTACAGTACAGTACAGCACAGCAGGGAATGGCTGATCACTTCATGATATCTCACCCTGCTGAAGAGGCACTGCTACGGAAAGGCACAGCTACACGCACGTGTGCACACACACACACCACACACACACACACACACACACACACACACACACACACACACACACACACACACATATAGTTTCTAGGAAAGGCACTGCAGCTCAGCTACACAAACACACCCGGGTTCGTGTACAACAAAAACATCAACAACAGTAAAGCACACACACTTTCTCTAACATGTATCAGGGATCCAGGAAAGGTAGTACAGCAGGGCTACACACACACACACACACACAAACGCACGCACACACACACACACACACACACACACACACACACACACACACGCACGCACACGCACACACACACACACACACACACACACACACACACACACACACACACACACACACACACGCAAGGGACAACTCTCTTACAGGGCCAGTCTGTGCCCTCCTACAGGAAGCAATTCTCTCCCTAATGGCATCACCTGAGCACGAGCACAAGGGAACAGCATACGGGCTGGTCAGGTCAGGGAGGAGTGTTACTTACGGGACAGCGAGTGGCCTGATCCCTTGGGCAGGTATTCGAACAGCAGGGGATTGTCCTCGGACAGAATTTCCGAGCGCAGCGACAGCAGGCTGTTCTTGCTCATCAGCGCTGCCCGCAAGTTGGCCACCGAACTGCCCTGCGGTCCACCAGCGGCCCCGGGGACCCCCTCATCCCGCTCCGAGCCCAGAGAGGGCCCCAGGAAGGCCCCTTCGGCCACCAGACCGTCCTCCTGCTTCACGAAGAAGTCCAGTCGCTCACCGCGGCTGTCAGAGCTATTGGCCTCCGTCACATCAGACCCTGAAGAACAGAGAGAGAGAGAGAGAGAGAGAGAGAGAGAGAAGTTTAACACTCACACACACACAATGTTAAAATACCAATCAGGAAAGCTTGCATTGAAATATTCTCAAATACTCAAAAAGTCAAACATTCAAAGAAAGAGGGAGAAAGTGACACTCTTTTTACGACCACTGTCTAACTTTATTATGATTACACCAATAAAACACATAAACTGTTAAAATACCAACCAACAAGGCAAATGTCATCATATTCAAATCAAAGAAAGTCCTCAAAGCGCTCCCAAGTCACCCCAAACAACTTTCTGCCCATCTTGTACAATATGACACAATGACCCCCTAAATTGTCATAACATAATAATAACATAATATCAAGTTAAAATGATCTTAGAAATCTTAGTGCCTGTCCCCTTTAAAACATTTACAGTTTCTACTGAGAAAGAGAGAGGAAGAAAAAGAGTGAAAGAGAGGGTGAGAAAATAAAATAAAATGAGAATGAGAAGAAAAGAAAGAAAGGGATGGCATAGCAATAGAGATAAAATATGGAAGAAATAGCGGAGCTGAGATGGTCATGCTCATAAACCACACACCATACATACAGTCAATCTATACTGTGTATGTACAAACAAAACCCTGGAACCGTGATCAAACCGAAGATGTATGGTGTGCATGGAAACACATTCAATTACTCTCCATGAGTGAGTATCCATGGTGACAAGGATGATAAACAAATTAGCAGCATCCCTGAAATTCCTCAAACCCATCGCTCTAGTCAACAGCCAGCTTTGCATTGGTGTCTACAGCATGATAAACCATGCAACCCAAGTGTGCTATTACAATATCACCACAGAACAACACCAATGGAAGACAACAGAGAGCAAATACCACACCACGCCACCATGCCAACATGCCCATCATTAGCTTCCAAAGACTGTGGCGCACTGCATCAGCAGTGTAGCAGAACCAAACACAGTGTGCCACCCTTCCCCACGGACACTTCACCCAGAGAGAGGTGGCGAGCTAGAGTGGCGGGAGACGGGCATGATGCCACCC
>NW_027468881.1:6340984-6363484 GCF_046254945.1 Alosa pseudoharengus | reverse complement strand
AGGGGACGTGCTGGGGAGGCCTCGGAGAGCCGGAGGGAGAGGAGAAAGGAGAGGAGAGGAGAGATGATGAGGGAAAAGAAGGAGAGGAGAAAAGAGAGGAGAAAAGGAAGAGTCAAAGAGGAGAGAAGATGAGAGCAGGAGGAGAGGGGAGATGATGACAGGAAAGGAGGAGGTAAAAAGAGGAGGAGAAAAGTCATACTCATATCAGGAGGAGAGATGATGATGACAACTGTTCTAGAGGGGGGGGCAGTGGGCTTGGGGAAGGGGGGAGTGGAGAAAGGAGGAGAGGAGGAGAGGAGACGAGTTGGTGGAGAGATAGTGGTGAAGGCATGAGGAGGGGAGGGCAAGAGGAGAGAAGAGAAGAGAAGAGAAGGAGAACCGTCATGGAGAGAGGATGACAATAGTCATGAGGAAGGGAGGAGGTGAGAGGAGGTGAGGCTATTGCAGCAGAGGAAATGAAGAGAGAGAGAGAGAGAGAGAGAGAGAGAGAGAGAGAGAAGAGTTTAGGGGAAAGGAGGAGAGCAGACAAAGGGAGAGGGGAGGGGAAAAAAGTGCAGAGGTGTGCTTTTGGAAATGTTCTTTTGGGCGTGTGCAGTAAAGAAAGAGAGAGAGCGAGGCGCTTTCCTGCCGTGCAGAAAGAGAGAAAGAGAGAGAGAGCGAGAGAGAGAGAGAGAGAGAGAGAGAGAGAAAGAGAGAGAGAGAGAGAGAGAGAGAGAGAGAGAGAAAGAGAGAGAGAGAGAGAGAGAGAGAGAGAGAGAAAGAGAGAGAGAGAGAGAGAACACAAGCTCCTCCTCGAGGTCTCGCTCACTCTTTCGCTCGTAGGCTCCAGTCGGTGAATGTTCAACCAGGTCCTGTCCCTGCCAACAGGATATCCTCTTACTCAGTGCATTGTGGGTAATGAAAAAGGCACTGCTGGATCGATATGGCCAGAGCAGGGTTTGCCTGGTGCAGACAGGCACAGAGCAACCACAGGTGTGAGTGGGGTGGGTGGGGTGGGTGGGGTGGGGTGGGGTGGGTGTAATCTTTAACTCCCTATCACTCACTATCTCTCCCTCGCTCTCTCTATCCCTCCCTGGCAAAACCCCCTCTTTCTTTAACAACCACCCCTACACACACACACACAAACGCGCACACACACACACACACACACACACACACACACACACACACACACACACACACACACACACACACACCACACACATACACCAACCTTACCCTACGCAGTGCACAAATTCTCTCCCTTTCTCCCTCTCTCTCTCTCTCACTCACACACACACACACGCACACATACACAGACCATCTTACCCAGCCAACCCACACACACACACACACACACACACACACGCACACACACACACAGGCCCTGTCTCTACCAGGTTCCAGTGGCAGCCTGCTCAGAGGTGGGGGGTTGCTGACGCTTCGGAAAATGACATCATGTGCTGGTAAAGAGGGGGCTCTTCCTGTCCACCAGCACTTGTGAGCAGGGCGGCCAGGCCCTCTATTATTAGAGCAGGTGTCCACTTATTTGGGAGGGAAAAGAAGCAGCCGCTGAAGTGTGTGTGTGTGTGTGTGTGTGTGTGTGTGTGTGTGTGTGTGTGTGTGTGTGTGAGAGTGTGTGTGTGTGAGTGTGTGTGTGTGTGTGTGTCTGACAGAGGTGAGGTGAGGCTCTGTGCAGGGGATAGTGTGAGGAAGGGGAGCATAGTTATTTTTGAGTGACGTGTGAAATAAGGCCTGGCCCGAACCTGGTTGGTGCTACACGATGTGTACACGACTTACAGCAGTGTGTGTGTGTGTGTGTGTGTGTGTGTGTGTGTGTGTGTGTGTGTGTGTGTGTGTGTGTGTGTGTGTGTATGTGTGTGTGTGTGTTTGTCTGTGTGCACTGACACGACCCATGAGGTGTGTGTGTGTGTGTGTGTGTGTGTGTGTGTGTGTGTGTGTGTGTGTGCGTATCTGTGTGTATGTGTGTGTGCATTGACACGACCCACAAGGCAGCAGTAGCAGCAGCAGTGGTGGTGGTGCTGGGCTGGAAAGTCCTTGGAGCAGATCGGGCCACTGGGGACTCTGGCGCTAGTGCTGTCCAAAGCACTCACAATGCAGGGGGAGAAATGACACAAAAGGAAACGTGGGTGGTGAGAGGCCTGGCTGTGGTAGCCATGGTTTACCGGGCCCAGAGAGACAGCAGGCTCACTCACTGCTTTTAAAAAGGGAGGGAGGGAGGGAGGGAGAGGGGGTGAAAGAGAGAGAGAGAGAAAATAGAGAGAGAGAAAAAATAGAGAGAGAAAGGGCAGGAGATAGAAGGGGAGGTAGAATTGGGGGGGGTGAGTGAGTGAGAGAAAGAAAAGAGAAAGAAAAAGAAAGAGAAAGAGAGAGAGAGAGAAAGGGGGGGGGGAGTAGGAAAGAGTAGTTGCCAGGGAAAGAGGCATTGAGGGAGGCAGGTTGAGGAGGAGAGTGAGAGTGTGAATGTGTGAAAATATAAATGTGAGTCCGTATGAGAGGTGTGCTGCCCATATCTCCTCTCAAAAGCCCAATACTCTCCTCTCTACGCATGTCACTGCAGCGGAGGAGAAGAATGGGCAGAATGGAGAGAGACAAAGAGAAGGAAGGAGAAAGGTTGAGAGATGTCAGAGGAGGGGTGGAGAGAGAAAGGGAGAATAAGAGAGAGAGAGAGAGAGAGAGAGAGAGAGAGGGAGGGAGAACAGTAAAAATGGGGAGGCGGAACACAAGCAGTCTGTCTGACGGTCCGACATGACGCTTCTCCTCAGAACAAACAGGCATTCAAGCCCCATTCAGGGAGACACACACAAAACCCAAAGGGCCAATGAGGGGTGTGTGTGTTAGTGTGTGAGTGTGTCTATGTGTGTGTGTGTGTGTGTGTGTGTGGGGGGGGGGGGGGGTACATGGGGTGAGAGAGTCTCCAGAGGTCACACTGGTGGGACGACAACTTCAAATTCCCCCCTCTGTCTCTGTCTCTCTCTCTCTCCCTCGCTCACACGCTCTCTCTATCTCTCCTTCCTTCCTTGCCTCACTCACTCTCTCTCTCCTTTCCTCCTTTCCCTCTCTCAACAAAGAAGACGGAGTCATATGAGGAGAGAGCAAGCACGCGCGGGAGAAAGAGAGGGACAAAAACGACAGAGAAAGAGAGAGAGAGAGAACTGTAGAGGACAGAAAAGTTCCAAAAGGGGAAGAGGGAGGAAGAGGGAGGGATTCAGGGGCGAGAGAAGAAGAAGAAGAAACACAGAACACGTTACACAAAGAATGTGACGTTTGAACTCTCCCTTCTAACGCTCAAAAGTAGGGAGAAGGCAGCTTCACCCAGATTCTCAAGTGCACTGAAGTGTGACGAGATGGGGTTAAAAATTAAGTCCGAGCTCTGAAATATTAAATCTATTTTGGTTTTAATGGAGAGCGAGTATATTAGGAGGAAATATGAAAGTAGATTATTAAACTGGGAGAAAGAGGAGTGGAGAGAGGAGAGGAGAGGAGGGTGAAAAAAAGAAAAAAAAAAGAGAAAAAAAAAACGTTCGAAAAGGTGCTCGGGTGAGGGGGCTGTGCTGTGTTCACGGAGTTTTAAATATTAAACCTTTTTCAAGTTTAATGAGGTGTAAATACTATGGGGAGAATGCTGAGAGGTAGGGGGCAAAAGGGGTTCACTCTCATTAGTTTGCGCGCTCACCTTTACACTGTGGAGACTTGAGTCAGGGAGCGAGGGAAAGAGAGAGAAAGAGCAATGGGGAGAGAGGGAGAGAGAGAGAAGGGAAAGAAAGAAGAAACAAAAAGAGGGAGGAGTTTACAGAGAGAGAGAGGCTCTCGTGCACAATGTAGGAGTAATTCATTCTCTTTCTCCTTCAGTCTCCTTTTCTCTCTCCTTCTCTCTTTCCTTCTCTCTCCCTTTCTCTCTTTCTGTAGGATTTGTACTATCTTCTTGAGGCGTCGTTTCACTTGCCATCGTGTCTTCAGCCAGCTATGACTCACCTGCCTAGGCCCACAGATGGCTCTGGCTCTCTCTCTAGCTCTATCTGTGTGTGTGTGTGTGTGTGTGTGTGTGAGTCCATCCCTGCGTCCAGTCATGCCTGATCGTTGACTAACATCTCTCGGGCACAGGTGCGGCAACAGGGAGGACTCAGCACTGGCACAGAGTAAACAAACACACCAAGGGGGACCGGGGGCGAGGGTTCTGGAGGTCTCTGGAGGAGAAGCGGGTGGACTTTAGTCAGACTTTAGTGACCGTTAATGGGGTAGGGAGACAGGGAGAGGAAGGGAACTATAAAATAAGTCAGATAAGAGCATCAACCGATGGACGGAGTGAAGTGCAAACGTGAAATACCGCAACAAGCCCTTTCTAGGGAGGTAGGCACAGAGTGCTCAGACACAATGGAGGAGTATTTGGGAGGAGAACAATGAGGATCTATCAGGGGGGGGGGGGGGGGCACACCACTGTGGTCTCAGCTCAAGCACGACTGGGAGCTCAGTAAACATTAACGCGTTCTGTTTAATGGTCTGTATGCCACACAAACTAAGCAACAATTTTAACTTTCTCCTGTGTGGCTCAATGAAACTGCCATTTGTGTGTGTGTGTGTGTGTGTGTGTGTGTGTGTGTGTGTGTGTGTGTGTGTGTGTGTGTGTGTGAGAGAGAGAAAGAGAGAGAGTGTGTCAGGGCGTGAGTTCACGGAAGTCTGTGTGTGTGTACTTGGAGGGGTCACATTCTTTAAGCCTCAGGGTGTTTAACAAGGACAATGTTGGTCTCAAACAGCAAACTAGACTAGGCACACACGCACACACACACACACACACACACACACACACACAGAGAGAGAGAGGCCCTCGCAGGTAAATCAGGTACACACCATTGCTGCCATACCCAACACGATAACACATTCCCTCACTCACACTATTATGCTGATATTCCCAAAGAGGAAGCAATAACAAGAGAAACCGCAGACATGAGCTCAACTCTTTCAATCAAATGAGGAATCGAGTGATGAAGCATATACTCATGAATAGAATACAAAACCATTTTTTTGCAATCCTCTGACGTGCGCATCTTGACTTAAAGCAGGGGAATCTCAGGGGGAAATGGCTAGTTCCTAGAACAGCAGAAGTGGACGGCACAGTGACATGTTCTGAATGCGTTGGGGAGTTGACGGTCCAGTGGGTGATTGCTAATAAAACCTCCCCGGAGAATACCAAGTCACAACAAACATTTGTAACACATCAGTGTCTATAAGTATAAGTATACTCTTTTGATCCCATGAGGGAAATTTGGTCTCTGCATTTATCCCAATCCGTGAATTAGAGAAACACACTCATCACACAGTGAACACATAGTGAGGTGAAGCACACACTAATCCCGAGCAGTGAGCTGCCTGCTACAGCGGCGCTCGGGGAGCAGTGAGGGGTTAGGTGCCTTGCTCAAGGGCACTTTAGCCGTTCCTACTGGTCGGGATACTAACCGCCAACCCTCCGGTTACAAGTCCGAAGCGCTAACCAGTAAGCCACGGCTGCCCCAATGTACACCCATGGGTATCCGCATATTACAGTATGTATTATTTCATTTCAATGCATTAAATGGTTGAACAGCTCGTTTAATAAAATCACCTTACATTTCAATTTATGATCACTGCTGTTACAAAAGACACTAGGTCTTTTCACTTTTATACAGAAATGAATGCATTTCTAGTGTGGTAACATATGCCCACCTCCACAGGTTGGGTAAAGGTTTGTTTAAGACAATCCTTCATTAGAAATCCTAAATGCCTGCAGGCTTCTATATTTACTTGAGTTTCCTTCAACTCAAACTGCTATGGACTACAGGCCTAATGGGTCACAAACTGGGTTGAGAGTTTCCATCGGGTGGGATAAGATAGAGAAATGACTCATGTTCCCCCCCAAAAAATAGATAAAAATAAATATTGTGAGAATCACTTAGGGAACTTAGGGAAATTACTTCTTTTCCTGGAATGAGATGATATCTGAGAGATAATTCCTGTTTTCTTGGAATGAGGCGAGACATATCTGAGAAATAACTCCTGTTTCCTTGGAATGAGGCGAGACATATCTGAGAAATAACTCCTGTTTCCCTCGACTGACTCACACCAGGCCTGTCACACAGAGTGTGTTACACTCTCATCAAAATGACACCAGCCGTGACATGGCCCGTTGACTGACATGATGTCTGCCATATTGGGCAACACACAGAATGTCATGAAGCCCCCCCACCCCCCCACCCCCGCCCTCAGTTTCCAGAGATGGATGGGAGACTTAAAGCTTGTTTTCTCCACTTTGGATTCCTGTCAAGCCGAATATGAGCCCCTGACTGGCAGGAGAGAAAGGTCTTTGGGACATAATGTGTCACAGACCCTTCAGACTGGTTTTTGGGGATTAAGGCAGCCTGTCCTATAACATGTCATATCTCACAGAGACAAGCCCGAGACCTTGGGCAGAAAATCACAGAGGTTAAATGGCCTCTTTAACAGCTTTCTGTCTGGATTATCAGCAAGTCTGTAA
Source organism: Alosa pseudoharengus (assembly GCF_046254945.1). NCBI lineage: Eukaryota > Metazoa > Chordata > Actinopteri > Clupeiformes > Clupeidae > Alosa > Alosa pseudoharengus. The sequence goes on along the minus strand of NW_027468881.1, from coordinate 6,356,976 downwards.
AAAAGTATTTAATTGTTTATTCATACTCCATCCTCCACTTCATTAACAAAGAGGGCATGTGTGACTTACAGTCATACGTCACTTATTATGAACTGATGTCATCTGCATGTCTGTCAGCTAGTGATGTAGTACTCGAGTCCGGTCTCGAGACCAATTTCTGCTTTCTCGGTCTCGTCTCGGACTCGTTCCTTCAAAGACTCTGTCTTGACTCGGTCTCAGACCACACTGGGAGGAGAAGGACTCGTAATTTCAGACCGAGTCCTGGGGACCAACGCATTTTTTATGTTCATATAAAAAAAACACACAACACATAACAACAATAATAATAAAATGCAATGTTGACCGGCATTATCTAAAAATGACATCCCATGGTGCAATGCAAAGATACTGCCGTCAGAGCCGTTTATTTATCTCTATGGCTCTGCTGCCGGTGAGTGTCTGTAGGTCAGCATAGTCCATATTAAGATGTTAAGACTGCTCCTCTAAACAATTCCCAATCTAGCTTAGTCTGTAGGCCTAATGGTTGATTATTAACTGGGGTGATATTAAATTATGAATATGAAAACTGACATTTTTTTATGGTCTTGGTCTCGACTCGGTCTCGACTCCTAAAGGACTCGGTCTCGACTCGGACTTGCTTCCTCAAAGATTCGGTCTCGACTCGGACTCGTCAATAATTGGGAATACAAGAATGCACTATTTGGGAATCTTGGTCAAAGACAGGGAAGTGTACATTCTGTCGGTGAAACATTCCTGTTTTCTATTTTTGGGATGGACACCCACTTCCAAACCAAACCGTAATAAGGGATGCCTTAAGTCTTTCTCCTCACTCTTCTGATAGAAACACACACACACACACACACACACACACACACACACACACTCTCTCTCTCTCTCTCACACACACACACACACACACACACAGTACCACAAAAATGCACCCTATATGATCTTGTTTTTAGTGCCAACCATAGGACATTGTGAACCACCTCTCAGGCCAGAGAGGACACACAGATTATAATAACATTACGGTCAAAAACAGATGTTTTTTAGAGCGACGACTTTTAGGAAGAGCATCAATACTACAGCAGATGTTCACGCTGAGATCAGGACAGTGTCTTTGTATAAACCCATTTCCAAAATAGTGTTATGCCACAGCCAGACATACACACACACAGTCCAGAGTCACAGAGAGCTCACACACACACACACACACACACACACACACACACACACACACACTCACACACACACACACACACACACACACACACACACACACACACACACACGCACACACACACACACACAGTCCAGAGCCACAGAGAGCTCACACACACACACGCACATACACACACACACAGTCCACAGCCACAGAGAGCATGCACACACACACACACACACACACCACACGCACAGACACATTAAGAATGCACTGCACTTAATGAGGGATTCCATTTATTTGCATTTAGGGAATCTATGGCCTCACTAAAGCTCTTTGCTAGCTTCCGCAGGCGCCATTTTCCAGATAAACCTTATTATCCTGGCCGACTAGCACTCCTTCTTCATTTCCAGCGTGCGCTGCGCTGCGCTCGGCTCGGACGGAGGGGCGGGGGACAAGGACGACGGGCGCACTGTCTCTCTTTGTGCTTCTCCGAGCATTACCACCGCTATCCCTTTTCTTTTAACGCACAGCCGTCAACAACACACACTGACTGCGCCTCAGTCACCCGCCCGCGCGCTAACCCCCCCCCCCCTCCTTTTCCCCACCACTCGGCCCATTCACTGTGTGTGTTTAGTTAAAGGTGGACCGGTGAGTGGCTGCACACTCGACGACTTCCAAAATATACACAAAGCACTTAAAAGAGCCACGCTTCAAAGCCCAGTCTAACAGAAGTCATGGAGAAGAGCCATTATATAAATCAGGCCGAGGCCATTATCTCATTCCGCTCAGGATTAACTTGAGCTCCAAACTCCAAGCGCCATGAGAGAGGGGGACACTCCCCTGTAGCAGTTTCACGTCCGCAGACATATGGACAAATGGTATCAATAAGGAATGAAGCAATTAGAGTGGGCTCTTAGCGGAAGTGTACACTCCACTAACTTACTCCAGAGAGAGAGGATGGGGAGAGAGAGATGTAAAGAGAGAGAGAGAAAAAGAAAGTAAGTCAGAAGAAGAGTTAAGATATATATATATATATTTATCTTTCTTTTTCTCTTCCCCCACTCTCTTCCTCTCTCTCTGTGTGTGTGTGTGTGTGTGTGTGTGTGTGTGTGTGTGTGTGTGTGTGTGTGTGTTCTTGTCTCTCTCATTCCCCCTCTACATTTAGACAAATGTGGAGGGGGAATTAGAGACTATAACACACACACACACACACAGGAAGTGAGTGGGGTGGAGAGAGAGAGAGAGCGAGAGAGAGAAAGAGAGTGTTAGTATGAGTGGAGAGCCCAAGCAGCCATTGACTGCAGACAGCCACAGAGTCCTCCTGGCTCCACACTGACCTGGCCTGCTAATCACTCTCCCTCAGTAATCCTTGCCCACTTCAGTAATACTGCAAACACTCACACGCACACACACGCACACACACACACACACACACACACACACACACACACACAGACTCCAAGAGCCCTACAAAAACCCAGCACCCTCCTTAACCCAAACAGAGGAAAAAGAAAACGACTGAAAGAAAAAAAGAGGATAAAAAGGTTAGCCCACAAAGTCACTGTTTGTGCCTATATTCTGGATTAGCCGTGAAAGAGAAACGGCTAACCTTTAGCGGGAGAAGAAAACAAGGATTATGGGTGCAACTCCCTCCCGCCTCCCCGCCTCTCCTTTTCCTCACGCGGAGGCGCTTGAGGCGCGAGTGGCACACTCCACGCCGCTGGCACGGAGCATGTATCCCCCAAAGTAAGCGATGAAATAATTAAGCCGCACTTAACACGGAATAAACTGCCATCTCCTCTCACATCCTCGCAGCCCCGTCGCCATGGCTACACAAACCGCTGAAAGTTGTGACACGAGGACCCAGACACGGTAAAATGGAAGAGGGGAAAAATACAAAAATACAAAAATGAAGACAACGAGGAGGGGTGTGTGTGTGTGTGTGTGTGTGTGTGTGTGTGTGTGTGTGTGTGTGTGTGTGTGTGTGTGTGTGTGTGTGTGTGTGTGTGTGTGTGTGTGTGTGTGTGTGTGTGTGGGGGGGGGGGGGGGGTTATGGCAGAGCCACGAAAGCGTAACACCTGCAACTAAACACTTCCTGTGGCCTTTCACTGTATCTGGGCGAGCTGGTCCAGCCGTGCTCAGGTTCCCCTGAACCCGAGGCTGCTCCCGGTAACTCCAGACGCCCGGGGGGAGGGGGATTGCCTCCGAGCGGCCAGTGTTCAGGGGGGGCCACGTTTAAATGGGCTCTAAGTGCCCCTTCGGCAGGCAAAAAGCTGTAATTCTGAGCCATTCAAAAAGTCTTTGAGGAGGACGTGCTTTAAACACAAAAAAGATTACACCCAACACTCATTCACGTACACACACACACACACACACACACACACACACACAACATACACATGCACACTTCTTTTTCTCTCTCTCCCTCTCTGAAACACACACACATACACACACACACACACACACACACACACACACACACACACACACACACACACACACACATACACACACACACACACACACACACACACACACACACATACACACACACACACACACAGCTTAAGAGACAGGGAGTTATCTCTGAGAGACAAACATTAATTTCTAACATTAATGTTAACATTTCAACATTCTTCTAAAGCCGGGGGAACAGAGCGGCTTGTGCTTTCCACTCCAGTGAGAAGATAGGAAGGAGGAAGACAAGAAGCGCCGCAGCCAACGGCAGCCAATTAAAAAAGGCACCACCATCACAGGGCAGACTCAGGGAAACAAACCGGAGCCGCCAGCACTCATTTAGGGGACTGGATGCTGGAAACAGGCTACTTGTTGGACGCCTGAGCTGATGGTAGAATGGGAGTACATACACACACACACAGACAGAGACACACACACACACACACACACACACACACACACACACACACACACATACATGGACAGTCCTCTTTAGCACATTCACCCTTATTCATTATCACATTATTGAAAGAAGACTGGGCAGACAGTAATTTAGTGCTCTGCTGTGGGAGCGTCATGCTCAAGCAGCACAAATGCCTAATAGAATGTGAGACACAAAGCACAAGATGTATAAAAATAGATCATTATTTCATGAAGAGACGCTTGTCAAGCTACGTCCCTTTCTGCGTGTGCACTTGGTCATGAAACTGGGAGATTTTGTGTGATAAGGGTTGCCTCACAGGATGTAGCACTATATTTAGTGATGGGGCGTCATTTTTCTTTCCCACCATGCTAAGTGTGTGTGTGTGAGCGTGTGTGTGTGTGTATGAGCATGCGTGTGTGGGGGCATGTGTGCGGTCACCGTGGTTTAATACCGAAACATCACGGGAAAGTTTTCAGTGTTTTTGCCCCAAATGAAGCTCCTGATGTCAACGCGATGTTGCGCAATGTGAGACCAGCGGAGCAGGTGACGGAACTGAAATAGTCCCTTCGTGAGGGAAAGTCCACAATATGGCCGATCAGGGCATCACCTTCTCACTCTCTCTCAGTCCCTCCACATTCTCCTTTCGACCGACACACACACTCGCGGGGGAAAGTAGTCGTCACGGGGCCAATATTTACTGTGTCAGGATTTTATACGATGAGTGGAGAGAGAAACCCAGATGACCACTGGGATGTGAACTCGCCCTCGTTTAGAACGAGATTAAATCATTACCCCCCGCGCGCGGATCATTCTTACTTAAATCTTAAATCTCACTCTGCCCAAAGCCTAGCTATACTGTGCATTACTAAACATGTCAGTCATCGTATTACTGACAACTTGGGGCAGCTGAGTACCATGTAGGCCACACCATGGCAATCTGAACATACATGGCATTTATGGTTCATGTATGCATGGTGGCACAGCATAGTTTTGCAGCTCTGGGCGAACTTGTCGAGTAACTGACCATGTAACCAGTAACTGACGAGTAACTGACCATAAAATTGGTGACACATGCAACCAGAGATAGTAGAGAGTAGTGTTAATCGGCAGCCTTTAAAACAGGGGTCTCAAACTCAAATGAGCTGGGGGCCACTTCTGCCAATGTCATCTGATTGGAGGGCCACATCAGTGTTAAAGAATAATACGAAAAAGAACGGCTATTTCCTAAAATGCAATGTTTTTTTCAAATACTGTACTTTTCAAATAAATACTTTTCAAACACAAAACTACAAACAGAAAGTGCAAGTATTTTTTATCTATTTTTAGACACCTGTGCTAGCAACCTTGTAGCTTCTAAATAAAATAATGATCAAATAAATAAGATTAAAATAAATATTAATACAAACAAAAACAAACAAAAAAGCATAAAAACAGGTAGGCCTATGGGTGTGTTTTACACCAAATAAAAATATTTTATTCTCATAACTTTTTTAAACCTGGCAATAGGCGTCAGGGTTAAGAAAGCAACACCATTGGATTTTTATATCAAAATTTCAAAAGGCCATGGCTTGAAAGTGGTCAGAGATAAAGTCCTACTGTATACACAAAAGTTTATGAAGGGGGTACATTTACCCATCTAATTTGCCACTGGATGGCAAGCACCTCAAATTATGCACCTTTTAGTAAATACTGGGTGAACATATTTGAGCAGGTTTACTTTCTTTTTTGTCATACTACCCACATAACAAATTAACAGGAAAACACCTAAAGATGTAGGCCTATACCAACAAACTATTACTGGCCTATAATCACAAGGCCTACAATAAACCTGGTCAAATCAGTTCCTATCGAGGGTGACTTTGTAGTTCTTCAGAGCCCTATTTCTACTAGCCCTGCTGTCTGTACCACGTCCATTACGGACACTATCATCACGATTACCGAGCTATGTTGGGCAGAGGGTCGAAATAAGCATGGTAGCCTATGCTTAGTGGACACTGTTGTATACACGTAAAGACGCACCTCCATTCACAGACGCACCGAGACTATCACTGTCAATAGACGATCGATCATAATCTCCAAAAGGATATTCTCCTTCAGAATCAGAATAGGTGAATAACATAGCCTACCTAAGACTTCATCACACGTGAACGTTTTTCAACATTTGGTGTAGGCCTATTTCTGCTTCAATTTGTGCAAAACTATGGTCTGCATCGCGTCATTACAAATGCACGTCTTTGTGTTTCTCGCGTGTAATACAAGTATTTCCTGAAAACTTTGTGCAGCGATTTTGGGTTTGAATCAAGCTCTGGATGTTTAGCAAATAGTGGAGGAGAGTAGCCTAGTACTTGGATCTATCGTCTATTTTAATCAGTATCGTTGTTTGGCCCGCAGGCCGGGAGTTTGAGACCCCTGCTTTAAAACTAGTCAGCAGCCTGCATAACGGAACTCCAGGTGCCTATTACAGGACTGCTCTAAAGCGGAGTGAATCTGTCGTATTGTAGGCTTGGGAGTAGGACAGGTAGACATGGATTTACCCCTGTGGTGAACTTAGCTGTGGCTATGGCGTCACCTGCGTCTAGGTTTACCTGTGGCCTAGCTCTGGAAGTGTGTGAAGTGGAGAGTTCCGCACCAGGCCAGCTCTCTCTATCTACCACACTCCGACGGGTTTAGAGTTAAGCACGTCTACTCATTATAAGCTAATGTAGATCTCTGTTTCCCCCCCTTACCCCTCCCATCCCCAACACACACACACACATGCGCACACACTCACACACACACACACACACACACACACCCATACATGCGCACACACACACACACACATGTCCCCTTCTCCCAACGCAGTTACTCTTTACAGGACCTTCCCTAAGCCCCCTGAGGGGAGGAGCCTCCAATCAGGAAGACAGGCCACCTCTTTAATCCTCGCAGCTAGTGAGGTCAATTCAATTATCCTGTTTTCTCAAAGAGTATGTGTGTGTGTGTGTGTGTGTGTCTGTGTGTGTCTGTGTCTGTGTCTGTGTGTGTGTGTTTGAGTGAGTGAGTGTCTGTGTGTACCCATTTCTCAGCCAACTCCTTCAATACACAGGAGATTAGTGTTGCCTCACTTTTATAATGATCTACATACCTATCAACTCTCTGCTGCTAAATGCAGAAGGGACAGGTAGGGCTTTCTCTCGCCACCCCCCTTTCAAATGCTCCCGTTTTGTTTAGTAGGTTGACTGGGGAGAGAGGGAGAGAGAGAGAAAGAGAGAGAGAGAGAAAGAGAGAGAGAGAGCTCCTTGGATAGACATTTATTAAGGACATGAAGAGCTATCCCCAGGGGAAGCTTTTCACACCTTCTTTAAAAGCACCCTCTGTCAGATCAGTATTTATTTGATAGAATCGTGGCATGACTGCAGTGTGTTTTGTCTTTGTGAAATGGAGGTGTGGTACACCAACAGCATTTCAGCACATCTGTCTACAACCAGTAGTAAAAGAAACCAAATCTGTGCCAGAGTCAGTCCTGTTCTACAAGTTGAATTGTATGAATACAACTGTCATTTTGAACTTATTAATCTCTGATTGCAATTTACTTTTATACTACAACAATGTATAACCATTGTTTATTATTATTATTTTAGTATTTGTGTAATACTGCTGCAAGTGTAGTTTCTAAAAGAACTGAACAGTAGAACAGCCACGAAACAGGAAACTTCACAAAGCTCTATTGGAACACTTCTCCCTCCACCAATAGTTCCAAACCCTCTATCATAAAATGGCTCATTAAAAGTGACATAAGAAAATGTCAAAAGAACATAAAAGCTACCCAGTAGTCTGACTACTTAATTCCATCACACTTTTCAAAGTGCACAACGGCCACATAAACTACAAGATCCACAATTAAGACTTACATTCAAACCATTCAGAAGTTTTCAAAGCATCTCCCCACTTCTCCCCAAATGACCTCCTCTCTTCCCTCCTTCCTTCCCTCTCTCCTTCCCTTCCACTCTCTCTCTCCCTCCCTTCCTCAATTCCCTCCCTCCCTCCACGGCTGCCCCAGACCCCGCGGTCCGGTCCACTCCAGCTTGTCCTACCTGGCATGTCCTGGTTGCCGAAGTTCCAGCCTGCCGAGGCGAGCATGGAGGGCAGTGGCGACGTGGCCCGGCTGTCCCCGTCCGCCTGCTGGGTGATGTGCCGCACCGTGTCCTTGTTCTTGCGGTTCTTCCTCCGCCCGGAACCGGAGGGCTGCCAGCCGCCCTCGCCCCCGGCACCCTGCTCCCCCGGGGGGCCACCGCCGCTCTGGGCACCTCGGCCGCCACTGCCGCCCCCTCTGCCGCCGCCACCGGGGCCGTCCTGTAAGTTCGAGGGGGAGACCTGCTCCTCTTTGACCTGGACGGAGCGGTAGTCTGCGGGCCAGAGGGACTGCGAGCAGGCGTCCTCCTGGCTCTCGTGGCTCTTGGGCGGCTCCTGGTCCTCCTTGCCGTAGTTGCTGCCGCCCTCGTGGCAGCTGGCGATGGCCGAGTCGCCCGACGAGTTGGCCGGGCTGGTGCGGCGCGCTAGCCACGGCGACGAGCTGCGGCCCGAGATCATGGACGCCAGTGCCTCCGAGGCTCCCCCGACAACACCTCCCCCCGGCACCACCACCACGCCCCCTCCTCCTCCTCCTCCTCCTCCACCGCCGCCTCCTCCGCCAACCCCTGACCCCACGGCGGCGGCCATCTCGAACTCGGCCAGCTCGTCGGCCAGCTCTGAGCGGATGCTGATGTCCAGCGCCGCCTTGATGAAGCCGTGGCACGCCTGCACGATGTCGGTCATCTGCAGGTAGCTGGCCGCTGACATCACCTCGATGACATTCTTGCTGGTGAGCGCAAGGTGCGCCGAGTACATAAAGTCCAGGATGGCCTTGAAGCCCTGCGCCGTCACGATGTCCAGGTGCGTGATGGTGGCCGCCTGCTCGGACACCTTCTTGACCTGGCAGTAGAGCGTCTTGAAGTAGCGGCTGCTGCCCAGCAGCACGTTCTTGTGCGCCTTGAAGATCTTGCCCTCCACGATGACGCACACGTCACACAGGATGCCATGCTGACGCTGCTCGTTCAGCTCCCGGAGGAGCTGTCGGTAGTGGGAAGTGATCTCCATGTCTTCCTTCCTGTTATTCATTGGACTATCTGGTAGGTCGCTTCTCACTGAAGAGAGTCTAATGGAAAGGACAAACACACACCAAAAAAAAAGCACAGATGCATTCTGGTTAATGGAGTTTCAGGGAAGCGCTGAGAATGCGAATGTACCCATACATAGTTAGTGAAAAAATAGTTGGGTAGTTGAAAATTGCATCTTCTTACACACAAAGGGCTCATTGCTTGCCATCTGTGTGTGGATATCAATGACAGTCATGGAGCGCTTACTCATATTTTCTGATTAAATACTCTAAATGATCTTGTATCTCTTTTGTCACATGTAATAAACACGCAATACAGTTTAGTGAAGCCACCGTACTAATTGCTTTACAGATTATCTCTGTTTGAGGCTGGTTTGGCAGTGCACACTGTGTCTGTTTACACTTTATGCTAAATATACTCGTTATTAGAGTGAGGTGTCTACAGTTGGAAAAAAAAACAAATTTGTGCCTTGCTTCAGTATCTGGATACAGATCAGCTGAGCGTTAAATAGGGCCGGTACCAGTACCAGTAAGGACAGAGGACACTGGTTTAATCGTTGGGTATCTCACAACAGTCATAGCAGTTTCCATTCTCAGAATGCTATTACTCATAGCAGACTGGCATGGGTACATTTTCAGTAGCAAAAATGTCAATAGATAACATCTGACACCAGTTGTATTATTGTCCCCGAAACGAAAGTAAAGTATAATCTATCACTTTAGAGTTTTTTTGTGGTGGAAAAGAGGAAATCAAAAGGGCAAAATGTGTAGTTGAGATGCTGTATGAAGTTCACCATCTTTCCCTCGTAAACCAATAAAAAACACCCTGGAACTGAGGCATTATGTCAGAGAAATCACTCTTAATTTGACTCAAACAACCCCACCCATCTCACTCAACACACCCATGGAGGCCTCCTCGTCCCCACCCCCGGGCCCTGCCGCTGCCCCGGCCCTCTCCCTCCTTAGGAGGCTTTGCTCCTGCTACTGGTGGCCCTCTCCCTCCTTAGGAGGCTTTGCTCCTGCTACTGGTGGCCCTCCACTGGGCTGCTGCCATCACCCTCACTCTCCAAAATGAATAGTCTATTTGGCAGACCCATTTTCCACTTGATCACTCCACTAACTGACAAACGGTAATTAAATGCAACCATTTAACAACAGCTTATACACACAAACTCACGCACACACACACACACACACACACACACACACACACACACACACACACACACACACACACACACACACACACAGACACACACACAAACACACAAACACACACACACACACACACACAAACACATACTTACAAAAAAAAGAGAAAGGAGAAAAGAGAAGAGATGGGGGTGTGTTGGGGGGGTAGTGCGTGAGTGAAGCAGCGATGACTGCATTAAAGGGCTTCAAGTGTGCCTCAGATGATTTTATTTCACAGATGATAAACATGGGGGGGCGTATGGGATGAAGGAGGGTGGCAATAATAACAACGACAATGACAGAGAAAACAAAAAAATCCACAATTTATTAGCTGAACAATAGACACCTGAACAATGTCTACCTCTGCCGCGATCAATTAAAGCGAAGCAGTGGATGACCTGATTAAACAGCGCCGGCAGTTAATTGTTCTGGAGTCGCTCACGGGTGGGGGGTCTGTGTGTGTGTGTGTATGGGGGGGGGGTAGAATGGGCGAAGGAGGACAGAGCAAATGGAAGCGACAGAGGCTGTGACTCCACACAGAAGAGGAGATGCCTGTGGCCGCCATGGCGATGCATTGCCATGCCGACACTCTAAATGGAGGAGAGGAGCGACGTGGAGAGGAGAAGCAGGGCTGCCACACAGTGCATAGCACAACAACAAACAAAAAAACTGACATTCAGTAAAGTAGCAACTGCTGCAACCTCCATATAAACTGTCACTCTGCTGTCTCTCTCTTTCTCTCTCTCAGCTCTTATCCTTTCTTCCTTGGTCCCTTATTCTTCCTCTCGCCCTGCTCTCTCTCTCTTTTTCACTGTCTTTCCTCTCTTCTCCTATGCCCAGTTTCTCACCCCTCTCTCCTCTACTCTCCTGTGCTCTGTTTCCCCCCATTTCTTCCCTTAACCCTGAAACCCACTTCTCTTCCCTCATTCTTCTTTCATCTCTGTTCTCTCCTTCCTCTTAGCTCTTTATCTTCTCACCCCATCCCTCTATTCCCTTCAACCCCCCCACTCTCCCTTTTTCCCTCTCTCTGTCTCCCCTCCCTCCCCCCCTTCTCTCTTCCTGCTGTCTCCTTCTCTCTCCCTCTTTCCCCAGCACTTTCCCTCTCTTGTCCTTTTCCCTCCTTTCTGCCTCTCTCCCTCTCTCTCCCTCTCTCTCTCTCTCTCTCTGTCTCTTTCTCACCCTCTGTAACCTCCTTAAAGCCCAGTGCAGTGCAGTGCATTAGGGACAAGGTGTAGCTGCCTCTCTTCCCCTCTCTCTCCCTCTCTCCCTCTCTCTCTCTCCCTCTCTCTCTCTCCCTCTCTGTGGTGCGCGCGCGTCTCGGGTTGGGGGCTAAATCGGGGGGACGCGAAGTGTTACTGAACGGAGCTGTGATTTGTTTTGCGAGCGCCGGGCCTGTCAGCTCAGATCGGGCCGCTCGGCGGCAGACAGCCGGCGTTGGCCGAAGTGACAGCAGCGTTTGCTGCGGGGCCGGCGCACTTCAGGTCATGTTTGGGAAAGTTATTCTCAACCTGATGGCTTGTAGGATCAAATCAATCCACCGCCTCTCCCGCGTCCACTCGGGACAAACGCACACCTTGCTTGAAAGACGGGGCCGCTGCCGCCGCGCTACGAGGCGCAGAGCAAGTGTGACAGCCGATGAATTCTGGGTAATGGCTTTTGGTCGCCTTCCAAATGCTGCCTTTAAGGTGTTTTAATTTGGATACCTTCAGGCCGTCTTGCTTCTTTCTTCCACCACTACCACCCCCGACCCCCCCCCCCCCCCCTCCTGTTCACCATCGCCCCCTCAAATCATTGGGAATAAAAGACCCTGCCAGGCGCAAAGACAACAGAGCAACATTGATGGTTTGATGGCTGTATAGGGCCTTCTTTTCAACCCCTTTTCAACACATAAAAAAAGAAGAAAAAAAAACCTTGTTCTATCGAGTTTTGAAAAGAGACAGAGCTTTTCACTGCAGTGCCAAGGTAATAATTCAGGGCCGCAACCTCTCACCTCACACACTGAATACAGGTGCTTTCACGTGGCTGAATTGTTCCTCACCTTTTACGCCGCAAGTCTTTTAGAGAGTGGGGCTGAAAATCAGACAACTTTGCACAATCAAGGTTACTACAACACACACACACACACACACACACACACACACGCACACATACACACACAACTATGACACCCCCAAAAAAACACACATGTGCACATGCACACACACACACACACACACACACACATGCACGCACGCATGCATGCACGCACGCACACACACACACACACACACACACACACACACAGAAACACAAGAGTAAAAACCCACGAAATAAATCAATGAATCAATTAGAGTCAGGGAAGTGACCTCTGTTTCATACCTTTTCATACTCGTCACAAAAAAGTCCTCTCTGTTCACACCGAACAGCCCATCAAAAGATTTCACAGAGCTTTCACTGCGTGTGCAACCTTTAGTTATGGCCAGGAAGCAGGGTTAAAGACTTAAACATTTAAATCTCCCCAGTTCAACATGGGAACAGATTTTTTTTCTTTTCTTTTTTTTTCTTTTACCCTTTTTTTCTCTCTCCATGATGGAGGAAGTCATACAGACTGGGAGCTGTACAATAGCAGCACAAATAGAAGCCATTGATAGATAGACACAAAACCAGGAGGCAGCATATTGAGTGCGAGATAAAGCAGGAAGGTCTAATCAGATTTTCTGCCTCAGTTGGACCAGAGGGAGCTGGAGTTTAGTGGAGCAAACAAAAGTAAATAGAAAAAAAGGACAAATAATTTAATGGACAAGGAGGCCATGCAACCCCCAATGAGACCATACGAGGCAGGCGACTGGGACGTTCCAGACTACGCGTGCCCCAGACCGGAGGGGCACTTCAATTTGCCAAACAAAAGCAAAACGTTTGAAGCAAATGTGAGGCAAATTCGTTATCCAAATTGTTCAATCGTTCAACAACCGTAACTCTACCTCCAGCATCCGCATTTGCTCACCTAGAACTACCTCTGTAGACCATTTGTGTGTAGAGACTTCAAAGAAAAAAAACTGTGTCCAAATATTTGCCATCATTTCTCTTTCTTTGTCAGGCGGGACCTGTTCAGAATCGGTCACACTACCTGGTATCTACTGTATAAGGCATTACAAACACATTCATTAATGGCTATTAAGTATTCAGGTGCTCAAGTACATTTGTGAGCTGTTCAATAAACTTTAGTAAACTCCAATGAACAAACACACATACACCCCAACCAACACACACCCACACACAAACACACACCCACACACACACACACACACACACACACAAGGTAATTTCTGTGAATTGCAGTCACTACACCTTGGCTATCTCCCTTTGATTTAGGATGTGGGAAGGACAGATTCTGATTTAGGATGTGGGAAGGACAGATTCTGATTTAGGATGTGGGAAGGACCGATTCTGATTAAAATCACAATGTGAGGAGTACACACAAACAACCCAAAAAGAAGAAAAGCTTTTATGTGTGTGTACATATGCATGTGTGTGTGTGTGTCTGTGTGTGTGTGTGTGTGTGTGTGTGTGTGTGTGTGTGTTCATATGTGTATGCGTGTGTGTGTGCATGTGTGCGTGTGTGTATGTGTGTGTGTGTTCATATGTCTGTCTGTGTGTCTGGACATGTGTGAGAACATGTGTGTGTGTGTGTGTGTGTGTGTGTGTGTGTGTGTGTGTGTGTGTGTGTGTGTGTGTGTGTGTGTGTATCTGGGCATGTGTGTGTGTGTGTGTGTATGTCTGTTCATATGTGTATGCGTGCGTGTGTGCATGTGTGCGTGTGTGTATGTGTGTGTGTGTGTGTGTTTATATGTCTGTCTGTGTGTCTGGGCATGTGTGTGTGTGTGTGACAAAGAGATGGCACGTCGGTGGCGGCGGTCAGAGGCTGTGTGGCGTGCAGGGGTATGGTAAAGTGTGCCACCAGAACTTAGAGTCCCTGTCAGCCAGCTCCGGCCAAATGGGATGTGACTGGCCGCTCCTCCCGCAGCCAAACATACCCCTGCCCACCCTCCCCAGCACGCCACCAAGACACACGAGGTAGCCCTGATCCGCTGGGGGAAAGAGAGGGAGAGAGAGAGAGAGAGAGAGAGGGAGAGAAGGAGAGAGGGATGGAGAGATAGAGTGAGGGAGAAGGTGACACAAAGAAGGAGTAAGACAAAGAGAGACAGAAAGAGAGAGACACAGAGGGAGAAAGAAAGTCAACAAAGAGAGAGAGAGACAGAGAGAGATAAAGTGAGAGAACGGGAGAGGTGGCACAGCACAGCCGTGAGAAGGGGGGGTAGGGGGGGGGGGGTCTTCTTTTTTTCCCTTTCCCTTTTTATTTCTGTCCCTCACAGGCAGAAGGGAGAGGGGAGTGTGTCTTGACCTCGAAGGATGGGGAGAGAGAGAGAATGAAGGATGGAGAGAGAGAGAGAGAATGAGAGGAAGGATGGGGAGAGAGAGAGAATGAAAGGAAGGGGGATGGGGGTAGTGGGAGGCTCAAGACAGAGAGGAGGGGAAAGAGTGAGAGAAAGACAGAGAAAGAGAGAGAGAGAGAGAGAGAGAGAGAGAGAGAGGGCCTAAGTCCTGCCTGCGTCAGTGCGATTCTCGGGCAGCCAATAATTTTAAAACCACTCAACTGGGCATCAGGGCCATTATCCTGGGGTTAATCCCCAATCCGCTGAAGCTGGCAGCGCCCCGGGACGAGATGGACCGGAAGAGGAAACACACACACACACACACACACACACACACACACACACACAAACATAGACCCACACACATAGACCCACACTCACACATGCCCAAAATAACAAACACATAAACACAAACACGCACTGCTGGATCCAGACAAGTCAGACCTCCCAAACAACAACAACAGCAGCAACAAACACACACACACACGCACGCACACACACACACACACACATGCATGCAGAGAGCTGTTGTGTGCCAGACTTGTATGTGCCCGCCCCATGCCAGCGAGCCAGCCTGCCTGGTGTGGCATGGCACAGCATGGCATGGTGCGTGGTGCCCATCAGTCCCCCCCCCCTCAACACACACACACACACACACACACACACACACACTCAGGTACCACCCCTCTTGGCCGAGGTCTGGCGCAGTGCCAGCTGGCACAGGTGAGGACGGAGCGTCACCAGCACACTGAGTGACGAGAGCGGATCTAAAAGGCTTTGAGAGACTTAACCTCTCCGCCTGGGCTGCTACTGCACTCACACACACACACACACACATACACACCCTCCTTACATACACAAACTCCTTATACACACACACACACATTTACACCCCCCTTAGACACACACACACACACACACACACACACACTGAGTAAGCCTGCTTCCCCAGGCATGAAGGTGAGTCCGGCAGCAGAGCCAGAGCCGAGGTCACGGAGGCGGGAGGAGAGCAGCGCGAAACAAGGACACCGCCAGGATGAGTGGCAGAGCCAAGGACCTGTCCTCACACAGCCCTCTCTCTCTACACACACACACACACACACACACACACACACACACACACACACACACACACACACACACACACACACAAACTAAACTCTCCCACTCCAGCTCACATACCCCCCCACATCCCTAACACAGACACAA
>NW_027468881.1:6330984-6335984 GCF_046254945.1 Alosa pseudoharengus | reverse complement strand
GTAGACGAAAGGAAGAGCCAGGCTATATATAGACACTCTTACAAACAGAGGCAAATACAGAAGAAAAAAATAGATGGAGGGAGGGACATAGAAGTTTGTAAGAGAGGGAATAAAAAGGAATAGAAGAGAGAGAGAGAGAGAGAGAGAGAGAGAGAGAGTGAGAGAGAGAGAGAAGAGAGAGAGAGAGTAAGTAGAGCTCTTAATTGCTTTGAGAGATTTTACCAGCATTACCAGACCGATCGATTGGGCACTCTCGGGCGGTTTCTCAGCTCTGCTAGTTTTTACGCTGGCCTGAGGTTAAAACTCAGTGGGCATCTTTGTTTGTTTGTTTGTTTGAGCCACAGAGAGGGCAAAAGACTTTAAAAGTTACGCCGACTAACTCCGGCTGTAAACATCGGTTAAGTATGACGCTGGGAGTTTTCTGGGCTGCCCCTATTCAGAGCGCCGGTTGATCTTGAGCGTCTTTGACTAGTCGAGTGGCGTGAGTTGCGTTGCTAGAGGCCACGAGTGTCAATGATTGATAACGCGCGCGTTTCCATCGGACAAGCCCATCACCATGCACTTCTCTCCTGTCCTCTCCTGTCCTGTTCCCTTCTGTCCGGTCCGATCTTCTCCATCTTTTCCCCCCTCCCTCCATC
The DNA here is from genome assembly GCF_046254945.1 of Alosa pseudoharengus. Classification (NCBI taxonomy): domain Eukaryota; kingdom Metazoa; phylum Chordata; class Actinopteri; order Clupeiformes; family Clupeidae; genus Alosa; species Alosa pseudoharengus. The sequence continues at coordinate 6,335,346 of NW_027468881.1, read as the reverse complement.
TCTCCCTCCACCTCCCTCTCTCCCTCCATCTCCCTCTCTCTCCGTTTCTCTCCGGGGCGTTGAATTGTCACCTGCTTGAGTGGCCCTATCACTGACACACACACACACTTGTATTCCTATTTGCACAGACACCCTCACTCTGTCTCTGCATCTGTCACATACGTAGACACACACACACACACACACACACACGCACACACGCACACACACACACAAACACACACACATTCAACTGCGTCGTGTGAATCTCCGCCGTAAACTCAGACAAAGGGGCCAGTGTGTTGCTATGGATAATCACGATCCCTTGTCACCGGCAACACCACCACCACCACCACCACTGCCGCCGACACCAGTGCTGCCGCCCACCTCACAAACCTAATTTTAAAGAGAGTCACACCTTCCCACATTGTGAGGCGGCAGGATCATGTGTCCAACCAACACACACACTCACTCACTTACTCACTCACTGAGACAGCTCCAGGAAGTGGGAGAGAGAGGGAGAGACAGAGAGAAAGAAAGAGAGAGAGAGAGAGAGAGAGAGAGAGAGAGAGAGTGATAGAGAGAGGGAGAGAAGCAGGGAGGGAGAAGAGATGAGAAAATGTGGGGGGGGGGTGAAAAAATGAGGGTGCAAGAGAAGGAGCTAGAAAAAGAGAGGAGACTCTGGGAGATGATTCTGCCGTACTCACTCCCCCATTCTTTTTTTGCCTCCGGGGAGAATGAGCAGAATCAGAATTATCAGCTTTATTGGCCATGTTTGCATCAACAAACAAGGAATTTGAAGTAACACTTTTGGGAGAAAGCGCATAAGTTTGGCCAAACATTTCTACTGTCTATATGCTATCGGTGCTCAGTAGGCATTAGGCAACAGGCCGGTATCACTGGTGCACCTGCGCCAAACCAGGACCTAAGTGGAGTCCATTCAGCCATTTTATTTTGACATTCAATGTTAACGTTAATACACCCTCACACAGAAAACAGGTACGCTACAGAAAACGTTAGCTCTTTTGCAGAACTTCAGTTTTGGAAGTAGTCACACCTTTTTTTTTTCCACTAACTACATAATGTTTTAGGAGGAACCACACACTTCGGTGACCACAGAGAGAGGATGTGACTGCACCACCGTTTCAGACGCAAAAACTCCCTGGCAACAGCCTAGTGGCACCCCATAACAGCAACACTCAATTACTCGTTCAAATATGATTGGCAAATCCATGAGAGCGGACATGTTTCTTTGTAATTTAGTTATACAAAGTATCTTGGGGTACAGTCGAGTGTGCTTCATGAATCCTGGCAGGTTTGCATGTTTCTCTATCAGCTGTGTGAAATGATCTGTACATCACACTACACAAGGTACAGCTAAAAAACAACTGTGTAAAAAGTGAAGGTAAAACAGTGAACCGGAGAAAAAGTGAATCATGTAAGCAGCACTAAGCATTTTCTGCTCCCCAGAATATTTCATTGAAACAAACTGTGTAAAAACTGTGTAAAAAAGAAGGAGTGTAGCGCTCTCCGGCTCTGCGGCCGCCTGGCCTGATGGTCTGGCTCAATGGTGCCAGCGTGGAGCAGGAGCATGGCATGGGATCTGGAGCCGGGAAGGGATTGGCCAGCTTATTTTGTCGTGGCACAAATGAAAATGGGAGCTGGAGAGGCCACCAGGGCCACATGTCCCACTTCTAGCCCCTAACCCAACCCCCCCAACACACACACAAACACACTTGGGACAGGGAGAGGTATGAGTGGCACTGGAGGAGTCCAGATTCACCACTTCTTGTCCGTGTGGCTCAGCTGGTGCTAGCTACGTGCTAACAGCACCTAGGTCATGCCTTTGATACCCATGGAGAAGACATACTGATACTGATACTGACATACACATTTCTTGAATTTCCCCTTGGGGATCAATAAAGTATCTATCTACTGTATCTATCTATCTATCTACTGATCGCTACCTTATACTCTCACTCTGGATGAAAGCGATAAAGTGACTGTAATGATGTGCCTTAGTGACTAAGTTACTAGGTGTAAGTAAGTACAGACTTTTTCAGACCTTCTTAAGGCTAAAAGAAATGTGTCATTTTATGTTTTTTTGTGTTTTCATTCTTCAACCATACATGTGGTCGCATAATGATGGTTTTAATTCCAAGCTGGGTTTTCTAACTGATTCATTTTTGCTTAGTACTTGCCGCAAAAATATTTCTATTTCCATTAGGCCTAAACAACCTCTAACGGTTACATAAGGAGGTTGGTTATACATATCCCAGATTGTGGCATGATTGGCTGAGGTGCTGGTATGACTGCAGTCGTTATATTATGAGACATGGTTTGCATCAGAGCATTCACTGACACATGGGGATGGCAATGTCACCTGTCCAAACCACATCGCTGGGAAAGCTTCATTTACGGCGGAAAACTCGACATTTACCGTTCACATTCACACTGTTCTGCCATGCAGCAGGTTTAAAAATACATAAAGAAAATAGTAGAAAAGAATTCTACTGTTCGCACCACAAGCATGTTCTATATCCAAATGGCACTTTCGTGACACAACTAATTAATGAAAACAAGTTGATCTTGCATACGTTAAATCAACTCAATTAGTACGCCATGGCAAAACTCGACGCACTAATAGCGACGGAGCAGAATAATTGTATGTTGAGCAGGGCAAAGCTTGAATGTTAAACAGGCCCTGTTAACAGCACTTTAGCACTTTCCTGATGAACTCCCGGATGCATTTCCATCCCCCGTGATAATAGACTAATGCAGATCAGACAATCACACCGCCACTTGGTTTGGCAACAGCGCACAAAGAAAAGAGATCTCCCTGTTCTGTTTTTTACTACAGGCTACCTGAGAGAGGCTGAGGCTTCAGGACAGAGATTCAGACTAACGGAACCACTTTTTCCAAGTCCCCAATGAAGTCAGAAAGGCACAGGTGCACACACACATTCATACACACACACACACACACACACACACACACACACACACACACACACACACACACACACACACACACACACACATGTGCATAGACACACACACAAACACACACACACACACACACACACCAAAACCAAAAGCACAAAGAAACCCTAACCATCACCACAACGTAGCACACACACAAACACACACACACACATACAAGGGTTGTTTTTCTCTCTCTCTTTGAAAAAGAGAATAGTGTGGAGGAGGCAAAAAAAAACAGTTTGCATCTCCGCGGCCTCCACCCACCCTTTACTGGTTAGTGTCTGGCCGCCAAACAAGGGGGGCAGAGAGCGAGACTATGGACACAGACTAAACCCTCCTCTCGAAAATAAACAGCGCGCGCGGAGAGCACACAGAGAGCCCAGAACTGTGTCCAGCTCCATCCAGCTGAGCCAATCGAGGGGGACCGCGGACGTGGAGGATATGACCTCTGACTCACCTGGGGCACCGCAACGCAAACAGCCGTCCACACAAAAGGCCAGAGCTCCCGACGGTTTCTAAATGACATTTCGCTTTTTAAAAAGGCAACTATATATGTAACAGGATATCTTGATGGAAGGTAAAGTGTTGTGTGCAGGTCAGATCATTAAGGATACAGGCTTAGGTTAATGCAGGTACAAGCTCTCTCCCCTGGTTAGAGTGGTACTTCAAATCACACACAGAGACAATAAAAAATCTTTTAACTGCTTATTCAAATAAAACAAGCAGTCACTGCATTTCACCAAAAAAAGAACACATGCTTTTTCATATTCATGAATATGTACACTGATATAATAAGCTTTGCCTGCAGGATAAGGTGGATTTGTTGAAAATGTCTAAAGAGTAAGATGTCAAAAGTGCATGTGCAATTTGCAGTCCATGCATTACAGTTCCAAAAGCAGCAGTAATGATATACAGTATGCTGAACACAATTATTTTATCGCAACATAGAAAAAGCTCAACGACTTCACTGGAAAAGGAAAGCGGTCAATGTATAAATAGTGGACTGCATGACTAGGGCTAAAGATGTGAATTGAATTGATTCATATGTGAATACAAGGACTGAAGAGAAGGAATCTTTGTATGAGCACAGATATTGCAGATTCTTTCAAATGACGAGGACGGATCTTTTCTGTTCACATTTTTTTTGTTGTATAATTCAGCGTAGTTCAGTACAATTCTGTGAATATTCAACATCATTCTCACAGAACAGAATTGAACAGAGCTCATTCGCTGGCTGTGAAGCACACAGACATACACACAAGCACACATATACACACACACACACACACACATCCTCACCTCCCTGGTGTGAGCAGAGGACGGCCTCCATTGGCAGACGGGTTTAACTAGTGAGGGTTTAGCACGCCTGCTAATGCGGCGCTAAGAGCCAGGGCATCC
>NW_027468881.1:6323484-6325984 GCF_046254945.1 Alosa pseudoharengus | reverse complement strand
GCATTTTGTCATTTTCAAATTTTAAATAAATATGTAAATGCGGAAAAACTGACTTTCTGACTTGTGGGAATTAGCTGGAAGGGTGGGAGCGAGTGAGTAAACAGTTGCAATGTGCACCAAACCAGCAGGCCCCAAGGCTGAGGAATTCTGAACTGCCCTCCCCCCCCCCCACACACACACACACACACTCAGAAAGTAACAGACAAGAAAAAAAGACAGAGAGAGTAATAATGAAATAATGAAGAGAAAGAGGGAGAAAACGCAAGAAAGTGAACAGAAGCGATGAAGAAAGAAGGCAGACTAAGAGAGACAGCAAAAGTGAGAGAGAGAGAGAGAGAGAGAGAGAGAGAGAGACGTTCCTAGCCTCCCTGGTCATTGTTGACACAAAACAACCACACCTGAGAGGATGTCAACACCGATAAGTGGGGGCAGGGGTGTGGGGGTAAAGAGGGCTCAGGTCCCAAGCGTGTGCATACACACACAACCACACCAAACCACCAAACATCCAACTAAACACACCCTCTACCCACGACTCCCTCAGTGCTTACAAATAAACTCCAGCTCACCACACAAGCTACTGAGACTCAAGAAAGACTGGAGCAGCCAGCTGGCGTAAAGGACATAAAAAGTGTGTGTGTGTGTGTGAGAGAGAGAGAGAGAGAGAGAGAGAGAGAGAGAGAGAGAGAGAGAGAGAGAGAGAGAGAGAGAGAGAGAGAGAGTGTTCACCTTGACTTAATTTTGGGACTCACCCCTTGGGTTTATATTTTATGTATTACATAGCCTATTGTCCAGATATGGGAGGGGGGCAAAGTCTGCACTTTATTCCTTCTTCCTCTATTTGAGCTAGTAGGGTCAGACACCTGCCTCTGGCTTGAAAGTCACATTTCTATGCAAAAGACACAGTGTCTATTTGATGTGAGACTGGCAATCTCAAAGTTGCCAAAAACTGCTTCAAGGGCAAAACAAGTCCTAAATCAAGTCTTATGCTGGGCTGTAATAATTGTGTAGGTGTTGCATCTATTAAATGGTATCACTAGCTATACATGTCAATAACATTTAACTTCCAAGTCAAAGCCCAGTCATTCTGAGGAGACAGTTAATTCACACCGTAGGCCTATCTATTAACGCCTTTAATAGACATCTTGTTTGTGTTCAGTGGAACGGTAACTCTAACACAAACGGTAGCCTAAAATACTAAAAGGAGATTCTGCCACCCAGGTATATTGTCTGGAGTCTGAACATTTGTGGCCATATTTTTGCGCATTCCTTATGGCTATGGCTTTTTGCCGTATCTCAGGGCGCAGCTAGGAACTAGCACAGCGAAACAAAGAGACGAGTTTTGTAACGCTGATATCTAAATTATTTCCGATGTCGAATATTACCCACATGGTTTGCCAGACGAACAACTTGTTAACCAGAGGAAACATTAGTCCAGAAACGAGTAAAGTTCTTGAATAATCTACTGTCGCGTGCACCTGCACTCGCTCGGGTAACATTTAAAAGACAATTCAGCGCTGATTTAAATTGAAATTTCGCTTTGTGTAAATCACTACACACGACACTAATTGTGAGCAGTGAAGGGAAAACGTGTCATCTTATCACAGAATGACTTATTCTTTTTAATGGGCTGGATTTGAGCCGACAATGAGCTGGAGTTTTTTTTTGTTTGTTGACGTCGCACCTGAAGTGGCGTAAACGCCGTGTTGTCAAGCGCGTCGACTCGACACAAGAGGGCTTGCTCCCCTTCCTACCCCATCGGTCGGCGAGCTCGGCAGAAAATGGAGGAAGACGGAACTGACCAGCTTAAGGGGGCAGACAGAGAAAGAGAGAGAGACATGCACACACAATAAAGCCGCGCTGTTAGGCATGACATTCTTAATAGTTGAGCGAATAGCGAACGAATGTGTGACACTTCTCTCCGCACTTTCCAACTTGAGAAGTATCGGGTGATGGACGGCTCGCGCTGAGCTAAGATTTGAGAACAGTATAAACACCCCCCAAAATTTAAATGAGCCCTAAAAATTCCCCTTCCTTGTCTGGTATACTGGGTGTTGACGCAGCAGAAATTTCCAGCTGGAGAAATTCCCCTTTTGGAGGTTAACCGAGGGGAGGCGAAGGGGGGTTAAGCCCTCGCTGCCAAGCATAGGGCTTTTCATTTAAATACCCCCGACCGCAAAGAGCGGATACTTGAAAACACGGCAGAGAGATCACTGACAGCTCGAAGCGTGAGAATTCTATAAGCCCAAAGCTTTGCCTTGAGGTCAAAACTTGGGGAGGAAACCATTATGTTGTGCGGGTTTTAGGGGGAAAGTCGGACGATGCAGGAGGGCGTCGAGCGTACCCAAGCAACCACCTTAGCGATTTAGCAACAGTTCAAGTTTCGCTATGATGTTTAATTTACCTTATGGTGTTTCATTGAAATTTTGGTCCGCCCATGAATGCGCGAGAATCATTCAGTGTTGATGAATGGCAGCATCTTACACTTGACAACAGCTCGCAA